>NC_086127.1:6071553-6141553 GCF_963921235.1 Mobula hypostoma | reverse complement strand
ACTGTCCCATCACACACTCCCGGGGTCGGACACAGAATGAAGCTCCCTCCACACAGTCCCATCACACACTCACTGGGTCAGACATAGAGTGAAGTTCCCCCCGCACCGTCCCATCACACACTCCCGGGGTCAGACACAGAGTGAATCTCCCACCGCACCGTCCCATCGCACACTCCCGGGGTCAGACACAGAGTGAAGCTCCCTCCACACCGTCCCATCACACACTCCCGGGGTCAGACACAGAGTGAATCTCCCTCCGCACCGTCCCATCACACACTCACTGGGTCAGACACAGAGTGAATCTCCCTCCGCACCGTCCCATCGCACACTCCCGGGGTCAGACACAGAGTGAATCTCCCTCCACACTGTCCCATCACACACTCCCGGGGTCGGACACAGAATGAAGCTCCCTCCACACAGTCCCATCACACACTCACTGGGTCAGACATAGAGTGAAGTTCCCCCCGCACCGTCCCATCACACACTCACTGGGTCAGACATAGAGTGAAGTTCCCTCCACACCGTCCCATCACACACTCCCGGGGTCAGACGCAGAGTGAATCTCCCTCCGCACCGTCCCATCACACACTCCCGGGGTCAGACACAGAGTGAATCTCCCTCCGCACCGTCCCATCACACACTCCCGGGGTCAGACACAGAGTGAATCTCCCTCCACACTGTCCCATCACACACTCACTGGGTCAGACATAGAGTGAAGCTCCCCCCGCACCGTCCCATCACACACTCACTGGGTCAGACATAGAGTGAAGTTCCCTCCACACCGTCCCATCACACACTCCCGGGGTCAGACACAGAGTGAATCTCCCTCCGCACCGTCCCATCACACACTCCCGGGGTCAGACACAGAGTGAAGCTCCCTCCACACCGTCCCATCACACACTCACTGGGTCAGACATAGAGTGAAGTTCCCTCCACACCGTCCCATCACAGACGGTCTGTCACACTTTGAAACGGGAAGTTCCTATTCACACTCACCGTCACGTTGTCGTAGGGGCACTTCACCTCTGGATGATCTTCAACGTCGAAAATACCCTGGAACATCAGGGCAATGGAGAATCCCTCCTCCACACGGATACTGTAATTGCACTGGAGGTTGGGTGGATAGGCTGATGGATACTCCGGGCTCACCAGCTCTCCCGACACCTGGCTGAAGAATTCCTGGCACTGCACTGGAGACAGAATCAAGTCCCACCCTAGGTCAGGATTGCGCTTGCCATACATTCCATCCTGATACCCCTCATATTCATCTGCCCTTGCCCCCTTCACATAGACCCCCTGAGCAAACCCAAGCAAAAGCCCCTCCTCTGAGTCCGATGGTTTCAGGTAACTTGCCGTTACTGTTTGTTAGCAGATCACGCTGGTGGATTCAGATATCCTGCCATCGCTGTCTGTTTTCACAACTGATGGGTGGATTTGGAATGCTGACTGAATGTGATGGTTTCAGATAACATGCCATTACTGTCTGTTAGCAGATCAAGCAGATGAATTGAGATAACCTGCCATCACCGTTGGCTATCACAATTGATGGTGGATTCGGAATGCTAATTTGAATACCCAGCTGGAGAGACAAAGAAGAGCCAGTGGATATTGTTTACAAGGATTTTCAGAAGGCCTTTGACAAGGTGCCACACGTGAGGCTGCTTAACAAGCTATGAGCCCGTGGTATCACAGGGAAGTTGTTACCATGGATAAAGCAGTGGCTGATTGGCAAGAGACAAAGAAGGGGAATAAAGGGAGCTTTTTCTGGCTGGCTGCCGGTGACGAGTCGTGTTCCACAGGAGTCTGTACTGGGACTAATTCTTTTCAGGTTATACGTCAATGATATGGATGACGGAATGGATGCCAAATTTGTAGAGGATAAAGATAGCTGAAAGAGCAGGAGGTGTTGAGGAAGCAGAGAGGCTGCAGAAGGACTTAGACAAGCAGATAGACTTAGACAGGTGAGGAGAATGGGCAAAGAAGTAGCAGATGGAATACATTGTGGAGAAGTATATGGTCGTGCACTTTGGTAGAAGGAATAGAGGCATAGGCTATTTTCAAACAGGATCAAATTCAGAAATTGAACAACTAAAGGGGCTTGGGAGTCCTTCTGCATTATTCCCCAAAGGTTAATTTGCCAGTTGGGTCTGTGGGGAGGAAGGCAAATGCGATGTTTGCATTCATTTCGAGAGGTCGAGAATATAAAAGCAAAGATGTAATGCTGAGGCTCTATAAGGCACTGGTCCAACCACACTGGCAGTATTGTGAGCAGTTTTAGGCCCTTACCTCAGAAAAGAGGTGCTGGCATTGGAGAGAGTCCAGAGGAGTTCACGAGAATGATCCTGGGAATGAAAGGGTTAATGTATGAGGAGTGTTGGATGTCTCTGGGGCTGTACTCACTGGAGTTTAGAAGAATGAGGGGGGATCTCATTGTATGAGGAGTGTTGGATGTCTCTGGGCCTGTACTCACTGGAGTTCAGAAGAATAAGGGGGATCTCATTGTATGAGGAGTGTTTGATGTCTCTGGGCCTGTACTCACTGGAGTTTAGAAGAATGTGGGGGATCTCATTGTATGAGGAGTGTTTGATGTCTCTGGGCCTGTACTCACTGGAGTTCAGAAGAATAAGGGGGATCTCATTGTATGAGGAGCGTTTGATGTCTCTGGGCCTGTACTCACTGGAGTTTAGAAGAATGAGGGGGATCTCATTGTATGAGGAGTGTTGGATGTCTCTGGGCTTGTACTCACTGGAGTTTAGAAGAATGAGGGGGATGTCATTGTATGAGGAGTGTTTGATGTCTCTGGGGCTGTACTCGCTGGAGTTTAGAAGAATGAGGGGGGGATCTCATTGTATGAGGAGTGTTTGATGTCTCTGGGGCTGTACTCACTGGAGTTCAGAAGAATAAGGGGGATCTCATTGTATGAGGAGTGTTTGATGTCTCTGGGGCTGTACTCACTGGAGTTTAGAAGAATGAGGGGGATGTCATTGTATGAGGAGTGTTTGATGTCTCTGGGGCTGTACTCGCTGGAGTTTAGAAGAATGAGGGGGGGATCTCATTGTATGAGGAGTGTTTGATGTCTCTGGGCCTGTACTCACTGGAGTTTAGAAGAATGAGGGGGATCTCATTGTATGAGGAGCGTTTGATGTCTCTGGGGCTGTACTCGCTGGAGTTTAGAAGAATGAGGGGGGGATCTCATTGTATGAGGAGTGTTTGATGTCTCTGGGGCTGTACTCACTGGAGTTCAGAAGAATAAGGGGGATCTCATTGTATGAGGAGTGTTTGATGTCTCTGGGCCTGTACTCACTGGAGTTTAGAAGAATGAGGGGGATCTCATTGTATGAGGAGCGTTTGATGTCTCTGGGCCTGTACTCACTGGAGTTTAGAAGAATGAGGGGGATCTCATTGTATGAGGAGTGTTTGATGTCTCTGGGCCTGTACTCACTGGAGTTCAGAAGAATAAGGGGGATCTCATTGTATGAGGAGTGTTTGATGTCTCTGGGCCTGTACTCACTGGAGTTCAGAAGAATAAGGGGGATCTCATTGTATGAGGAGTGTTTGATGTCTCTGGGCCTGTACTCACTGGAGTTTAGAAGAATGAGGGGGATCTCATTGTATGAGGAGTGTTTGATGTCTCTGGGCCTGTACTCACTGGAGTTTAGAAGAATGAGGGATCTCATTGAAACCTACTGAATATTGAAAGCCCTAGCTAGAGTGAATGTGAAGATGATGTTTCCAGTAGTGGGAGAGTCTAGAAGCACAATAGAGGGACGTCCCTTTAGAACAGAGATGTGGAAGAATTTATTTTGCCAGGGGGTGGAGAATCTGTGGAATTCGTTGCCACAGACAGCTGTGGAGGCCAGGTCATTGGGTACATCTAAAGTGGAGGTTGAGAGGTTCTTGGCGAGTCAGGGTGTCAAAGGTTACGGGGAGAAGGCAGGAGAGACAACAAACAAACCACGGTGGAATGGCAGGGCAGACTCAGTGGGTTGAATGGCCTGACATCACCACTATGCCTTATGGTCGATCCTGCTGTGGCTGTATCTCCGAACGGATGGGCTGTCGTTGGAGATAGTACGGAGCAGGTTCACGAGGATGATGCCGCGAATGAAGGGGTTAACAGATGAAGAGCGTTTGGCAGCTTCGGGCCTGTACTCACTGGAATTTAGAAGAATGCAGGTGAGGATCTCACAGAAACCTACCGAATGTTGAAAGGACTGGACAGGGTGGATGTGGAGAGGATGTTTCCTCTGGTGGGGGTATCCAGAACTAGAGGTACAGCCTCAAAATTGAGGGGTGACCTTTCAGAACAGAGGTAAGGAGGAATTTGTTTCACCAGAGATAGTGAATCTGTGGAATGCTCGGCCACAGCCTGCGGTGGAGGCCAAGTCTGTGGGTATCTTTAAGGTGGAAGTTGGTTGTTTCCTGATCGGTCAGGGTGTCAAAGGATGCGGTGAGAAGGAAGGTGTACGGGGTTGAGTGGGATCCGGGATCAGCCGTGATGGACTGGCGGAGCAGACTCAATGGGCTGAACGGCCTCATTCTGCTCCCCTGTCGTCTGGTGAGCTTCTGGGAGGTGCACCTCATGCCTCCTCGACTGCACCCCTCCGCCTGCACCATCAGCAGCAACAACCTCCTCCCTCCTTGCATCGACCCTCCCCTCCCCGGACAGCCAGTCCCTCCACCCTGTCAACCACGTGCTCTCTGTTCTGCACCTTCATAAAACCATAACATAGGAGCAGAATTAGGCCATTCAGCCCATCGAGTCTGCTCCTCCATTCTATCATGGCTCATTTATTACCCCACTCAAAAACCTACTCCTGCCTTCTCCCCATAACCTTTGACACCGTGAACCCATGAACCTCTGATTTAAACAGCTCCATGACCTCATCAAAAGAAATTCCTCCTCATCTCCATCCCAAACAGGCATTCTTCTGTTCTGAGGCAGTACCTTCTGGTCCTAGATTCCCCCTCTAGGGCAAATATCCTCTCCACGTCCACTTTGTCTAGGACTTTGAATACGTGACAGGTTTCAATGAGGTCCCCCCTCATTCTTCTAAACTCCAGTGAGTACAGGCCCAGAGACATCCAACACTCCTCATACAATGAGATCCTCCCTCATTCTTCTAAACTCCAGCGAGTACAGGCCCAGAGACATCAAACACTCCTCATACAATGAGATCCCCTCATTCTTCTAAACTCCAGTGAGGACAGGCCCAAAGACATTAAACGCTCATCATACAATAAGTTCCCCCCTCATTCTTCTGAACTCCAGTGAGTACAGGCCCAGAGACATCAAACACTCCTCATACAATGAGATTCCCCCCTCATTCTTCTAAACTCCAGGGAATACAGGCCCAGAGACATCAAACACTCCTCTTACAATGAGGTCCCCCCACATTCTTCTAAATTCCAGTGAATACAGGCCCAGAGACATCAAACACTCCTCATACAATGAGATCCCCTCATTCTTCTAAACTCCAGTGAGGACAGGCCCAAAGACATTAAACGCTCATCATACAATAAGTTCCCCCCTCATTCTTCTGAACTCCAGTGAGTACAGGCCCAGAGACATCAAACACTCCTCATACAATGACATCCCCCTCATTCTTCTAAACTCCAGTGAGTACAGGCCCAGAGACATCAAACACTCCTCATACAATGAGATTCCCCCCTCATTCTTCTAAACTCCAGGGAATACAGGCCCAGAGACATCAAACACTCCTCTTACAATGAGGTCCCCCCACATTCTTCTAAATTCCAGTGAATACAGGCCCAGAGACATCAAACACTCCTCATACAATGAGATCCCCCTCATTCTTCTAAACTCCAGTGAGAACAGGCCCAAAGACATCAAACGCTCATCATACAATAAGTTTCCCCCTCATTCTTCTGAACTCCAGCGAGTACAGGCCCAGAGACATCAAACACTCCTCATACAATGAGATCCCCTCATTCTTCTAAACTCCAGTGAGGACAGGCCCAAAGACATTAAACGCTCATCATACAATAAGTTCCCCCCTCATTCTTCTGAACTCCAGTGAGTACAGGCCCAGAGACATCAAACACTCCTCATACAATGAGAATCCCCCCTCATTCTTCTAAACTCCAGGGAGTACAGGCCCAGAGACATCAAACACTCCTCTTACAATGAGGTCCCCCCACATTCTTCTAAATTCCAGTGAATACAGGCCCAGAGACATCAAACACTCCTCATACAATGAGATCCCCTCATTCTTCTAAACTCCAGTGAGGACAGGCCCAAAGACATTAAACGCTCATCATACAATAAGTTCCCCCCTCATTCTTCTGAACTCCAGTGAGTACAGGCCCAGAGACATCAAACACTCCTCATACAATGACATCCCCCTCATTCTTCTAAACTCCAGTGAGTACAGGCCCAGAGACATCAAACACTCCTCATACAATGAGATTCCCCCCTCATTCTTCTAAACTCCAGGGAATACAGGCCCAGAGACATCAAACACTCCTCTTACAATGAGGTCCCCCCACATTCTTCTAAATTCCAGTGAATACAGGCCCAGAGACATCAAACACTCCTCATACAATGAGATCCCCCTCATTCTTCTAAACTCCAGTGAGGACAGGCCCAAAGACATCAAACGCTCATCATACAATAAGTTTCCCCCTCATTCTTCTGAACTCCAGCGAGTACAGGCCCAGAGACATCAAACACTCCTCATACAATGAGATTCCCCCCTCATTCTTCTAAACTCCAGGGAATACAGGCCCAGAGATATCAAACACTCCTCATACAATGAGATCCCCTCATTCTTCTAAACTCCAGTGAGGACAGGCCCAAGGACATTAAACGCTCATCATACAATAAGTTCCCCCCTCATTCTTCTGAACTCCAGTGAGTACAGCCCCAGAGACATCAAACACTCCTCATACAATGACATCCCCCTCATTCTTCTAAACTCCAGTGAGTACAGGCCCAGAGACATCAAACACTCCTCATACAATGAGATTCCCCCCTCATTCTTCTAAACTCCAGGGAATACAGGCCCAGAGACATCAAACGCTCATCATACAATAAGTTTCCCCCTCATTCTTCTGAACTCCAGCGAGTACAGGCCCAGAGACATCAAACACTCCTCATACAATGAGATCCCCTCATTCTTCTAAACTCCAGTGAGGACAGGCCCAAAGACATTAAACGCTCATCATACAATAAGTTCCCCCCTCATTCTTCTGAACTCCAGTGAGTACAGGCCCAGAGACATCAAACACTCCTCATACAATGAGATTCCCCCCTCATTCTTCTAAACTCCTGGGAATACAGGCCCAGAGACATCAAACACTCCTCTTACAATGAGGTCCCCCCACATTCTTCTAAATTCCAGTGAATACAGGCCCAGAGACATCAAACACTCCTCATACAATGAGATCCCCTCATTCTTCTAAACTCCAGTGAGGACAGGCCCAAAGACATTAAACGCTCATCATACAATAAGTTCCCCCCTCATTCTTCTGAACTCCAGTGAGTACAGGCCCAGAGACATCAAACACTCCTCATACAATGACATCCCCCTCATTCTTCTAAACTCCAGTGAGTACAGGCCCAGAGACATCAAACACTCCTCATACAATGAGATTCCCCCCTCATTCTTCTAAACTCCAGGGAATACAGGCCCAGAGACATCAAACACTCCTCTTACAATGAGGTCCCCCCACATTCTTCTAAATTCCAGTGAATACAGGCCCAGAGACATCAAACACTCCTCATACAATGAGATCCCCCTCATTCTTCTAAACTCCAGTGAGGACAGGCCCAAAGACATCAAACGCTCATCATACAATAAGTTTCCCCCTCATTCTTCTGAACTCCAGCGAGTACAGGCCCAGAGACATCAAACACTCCTCATACAATGAGATTCCCCCCTCATTCTTCTAAACTCCAGGGAATACAGGCCCAGAGACATCAAACACTCCTCTTACAATGAGGTCCCCCCACATTCTTCTAAATTCCAGTGAATACAGGCCCAGAGACATCAAACACTCCTCATACAATGAGATCCCCCTCATTCTTCTAAACTCCAGTGAGGACAGGCCCAAAGACATCAAACGCTCATCATACAATAAGTTTCCCCCTCATTCTTCTGAACTCCAGCGAGTACAGGCCCAGAGACATCAAACACTCCTCATACAATGACATCCCCCTCATTCTTCTGAACTCCAGCGAGTACAGGCCCAGAGACATCAAACACTCCTCATACAATGAGATCCCCTCATTCTTCTAAACTCCAGGGAATACAGGCCCAGAGATATCAAACAGTCCTCATACAATGAGATGCCTCCTCATTCTTCTAAACTGGAGTGAGTACAGGCCCAGAGACATCAAACACTCCTCTTACTATGAGATCTCCACTCATTCCTCTAAACTCCAGTGAGTACAGGCCCAGAGTCATCAAACTCTTGCACCCCTCTGTTATTCTACTCCTGACGTACCTCCTGCATGGTAACGTTGACCTCACAATCTACGTCATTATGATCTTGCACCTCACTGTCTGCCTGCTCTGCACTTTCTCTGTGGCTGTGACACTCTATTCTGCATCCTGTTACTGTTTGACCTTGTTCTACCTCAATACACTGTGTAGTGATGTGATCTGTGTGAACGATATACAAGACAAGATTGTCACTGTATCTCGCTACATGTCAAGAATAATAAACCAATTCTAGTTTGCCAGCGTTTGGCACATAACCCTCTGAAACCTTCCGATCCATGTATCTGTGGAACTGTCTTTGAAAATTTGTTGATGTACCTGCCTCTGGCAGCTCATTCCATCCTAGTAGATGATCGCCTGAGATTCGTTACTCTGAGAAGATTTACAAGCTGAGCTATGTTTGTCACAGGTACATCGGTTGGGGTGGTGGGGTGGAGACAGGTCAAAGGAGGTGTAAGCCACTGTGCTCACCTGCTGGTCACCCTTGGGCGAGGTGTAGGACCTACTCAGCCCCCCTGGCCATGGGAGCAGGTACTGGATGGTCACATGAGCAGTTGGTGCACATCACAAGTCCTAGTGATGCAATCACTGACGGCCGGCAGACAACCTCTGAAGAGTAATGACCATGGCTGGGGTCACCCGAGTTGTAAAGACACTGCCCAGACAAAGGCAGAGTGGCAAGCCACTTCTGGGGAGAATCTTGCCATGGTCATAGAAACATAGAAACATAGAAACATAGAAAATAGGTGCAGGAGTAGGCCATTCGGCCCTTCGAGCCTGCACCGCCATTTATTATGATCATGGCTGATCATCCAACTCAGAACCCAGCCTTCCCTCCATACCCCCTGACCCCTGTAGCCACAAGGGCCATATCTAACTTCCTTTTAAACATAGCTAATGAACTGGCCTCAACAGTTTGCTGTGGCAGAGAATTCCACAGATTCACCACTCTCTGTGTGAAGAAGTTTTTCCTAACCTCGGTCCTAAAAGGCTTCCCCTCTATCCTCAAACTGTGACCCCTCGTTCTAGACCTCCCCAACATCGGGAACAATCTTCCTGCATCTAGCCTGTCCAATCCCTTTAGGATCTTATACGTTTCAATCAGATCCCCCCTCAATCTTCTAAATTCCAACGAGTACAAGCCCAGTTCATCCAGTCTTTCTTCATATGAAAGACCTGCCATCCCAGGAATCAATCTGGTGAACCTTCTTTGTACTCCCTCTATGGCAAAGATGTCTTTCCTCAGATTAGGGGACCAAAACTGCACACAATACTCCAGGTGTGGTCTCACCAAGGCCTTGTACAACTGCAGTAGTACCTCCCTGCTCCTGTACTCGAATCCTCTCGCTATAAATGCCAGCATACCGTTCGCCTTTTTCACCGCCTGCTGTACCTGCATGCCCACTTTCAATGACTGGTGTATAATGACACCCAGGTCTCGTTGCACCTCCCCTTTTCCTAATCGGCCACCATTCAGATAATAATCTGTTTTCCTATTTTTGCCACCAAAGTGGATAACTTCACATTTATCCACATTAAATTGCATCTGCCATGAGTTTGCCCACTCACCCAACCTATCCAAGTCACCCTGCATCCTCTTAGCATCCTCCTCACTGCTAACACTGCCACCCAGCTTCGTGTCATCCGCAAACTTGGAGATGCTGCATTTAATTCCCTCATCCAAGTCATTAATATATATTGTAAACAACTGGGGTCCCAGCACTGAGCCTTGCGGTACCCCACTAGTCACCGCCTGCCATTCTGAAAAGGTCCCGTTTATTCCCACTCTTTGCTTCCTGTCTGCTAACCAATTCTCCACCCACACCAATACCTTACCCCCAATACCGTGTGCTTTAAGTTTGCACACTAATCTCCTATGTGGGACCTTGTCAAAAGCCTTTTGAAAATCCAAATATACCACATCCACTGGTTCTCCCCTATCCACTCTACTAGTTACATCCTCAAAAAATTCTATGAGATTCGTCAGACATGATTTTCCTTTCACAAATCCATGCTGACTTTGTCCGATCATTTCACCGCTTTCCAAATGTGCTGTTATCACATCCTTGATAACTGACTCCAGCAGTTTCCCCACCACCGACGTTAGGCTAACCGGCCTATAATTCCCCGGTTTCTCTCTCCCTCCTTTTTTAAAAAGTGGGGTTACATTAGCCACCCTCCAATCCTCAGGAACTAGTCCAGAATCTAACGAGTTTTGAAAAATTATCACTAATGCATCCACTATTTCTTGGGCCACTTCCTTAAGCACTCTGGGATGCAGACCATCTGGCCCTGGGGATTTATCTGCCTTCAATCCCTTCAATTTACCTAACACCACTTCCCTACTAACATGTATTTCGCTCAGTTCCTCCATCTCACTGGACCCTCTGTCCCTTACTATTTCTGGAAGATTATTTATGTCCTCCTTAGTGAAGACAGAACCAAAGTAATTATTCAATTGGTCTGCCATGTCCTTGCTCCCCATAATCAATTCACCTGTTTCTGTTTGCAGGGGACCTACATTTGTCTTTATCAGTCTTTTCCTTTTTACATATCTATAAAAGCTTTTACAGTCCGTTTTTATGTTCTCTGCCAGTTTTCTCTCATAATCTTTTTTCCCCTTCCTAATTAAGCCCTTTGTCCTCCTCTGCTGAACTCTGAATTTCTCCCAGTCCTCAGGTGAGCCACTTTCTCTGGCTAATTTGTATGCTACTTCTTTGGAATTGATACTATCCCTAATTTCTCTTGTCAGCCACGGGTGCACTACCTTCCTTGATTTATTCTTTTGCCAAACTGGGATGAACAATTGTTGTAGTTCATCCATGCAACCTTTAAATGCCTGCCATTGCATATCCACCGTCAATCCTTGAAGTGTCATTTGCCAGTCTATCTTAGCTAATTCATGTCTCATACCTTCAAAGTTACCCCTCTTTAAGTTCAGAACCTTTGTTTCTGAATTAACTACGTCACTCTCCATGTTAATGAAGAATTCCACCATATTATGGTCACTCTTACCCAAGGGGCCTCTCACGACAAGATCGCTAATTAACCCTTCCTCATTGCTCAAAACCCAGTCCAGAATAGCCTGCTCTCTAGTCGGTTCCTCGACATGTTGGTTCAAAAAACCATCCCGCATACATTCCAAGAAATCCTCTTCCTCAGCACCTTTACCAATTTGGTTCACCCAGTCTACATGTAGATTGAAGTCACCCATTATAACTGCTGTTCCTTTATTGCACACATTTCTAATTTCCTGTTTAATACCATCTCCGACCTCACTACTACTGTTAGGTGGCCTGTACACAACTCCCACCAGCGTCTTCTGCCCCTTAGTGTTACGCAGCTCTACCCATATCGATTCCACATCTTCCCGGCTTATGTCCTTCCTTTCTATTGCGTTAATCTCTTTTTTAACCAGCAACGCCACCCCACCTCCCCTTCCTTCGTGTCTATCCCTCCTGAATATTGAATATCCCTGAACGTTGAGCTCCCATCCCTGGTCACCCTGGAGCCATGTCTCTGTGATCCCAACTATATCATAATCATTAATAACAATCTGCACTTTCAATTCATCCACCTTATTACGAATGCTCCTTGCATTGACACATAAAGCCTTCAGGCACTCTTTTACAACTCTCTTAGCCCTTTTTAATGCTTGCCCTGGATTTGTCGGCCTGCCACTTTTACTTTTCCCCTTTGTACTTTTTGCTTCTACGCTCACTTTACACCCCTCTGTCTCTCTGCACTGGTTCCCATCCCTCTGTTGTGAACTAACCTCCTCACACCTAGCCGCTTTAATTTGATTCCCACCCTGCATGGACCCTGCATGGACCCTGGTCGCACGCACCACGTCTCACGGCAAGTAATGATGATGTCAAACGACAAGGCACATAACGACGATGATGGCATTGAAAAATCGAAATATGGAGTGAAAGACATCGTTTTGCGTCAAATCAAATCAGCGAGTGTTGTGCTGGGCAGTCCGCTGGCCCACGAGGGTCTCGGCACAGTCCTGACCTGCAGAGAGTGGGAAGGTAACGTGGTGGATGTTGGAGATATGGACTAACCCCACCCATGGACGTGGAGAGGGTCTCGGCACAGTCCTGACCGGCAGAGAGTGGGAAGGTAACGTGGTGGATGTTGGAGATATGGACTAACCCCACCCATGGACGTGGAGAGGGTCTCGGCACAGTCCTGACCGGCAGAGAGTGGGAAGGTAACGTGGTGGATGTTGGAGATATGGACTAACCCCACCCAGGGAAGTGGAGAGGGTCTCGGCACAGTCCTGACCTGCAGAGAGTGGGAAGGTAACGTGGTGGATGTTGGAGACATGGACTAACCCCACCCAGGGAAGTGGAGAGGGTCTCGGCACAGTCCTGACCTGCAGAGAGTGGGAAGGTAACGTGGTGGATGTTGGAGACATGGACTAACCCCACCCAGGGACGTGGAGAGGGTCTCGGCACAGTCCTGACCTGCAGAGAGTGGGAAGGTAACGTGGTGGATGTTGGAGACATGGACTAACCCCACCCAGGGACGTGGAGAGGGTCTCGGCACAGTCCTGACCTGCAGAGAGTGGGAAGGTAACGTGGTGAATGTTGGAGACATGGACTAACCCCACCCAGGGACGTGGAGAGGGTCTCGGCACAGTCCTGACCGGCAGAGAGTGGGAGGGTAACGTGGTGGATGTTGGAGACATAGACTAACCCCACCCAGGGACGTGGGGAGGGTCTCAGCACAGTCCTGACCGGCAGAGAGTGGGAAGGTAACGTGGTGGATGTTGGCGATATGGACTAACCCCACCCAGGGAAGTGGAGAGGGTCTCAGCACAGTCCTGACCTGCAGAGAGTGGGAAGGTAACGTGGTGGATGTTGGAGACATGGACTAACCCCACCCAGGGAAGTGGAGAGGGTCTCAGCACAGTCCTGACCTGCAGAGAGTGGGAAGGTAACGTGGTGGATGTTGGAGACATGGACTAACCCCACCCAGGGTAGTGGAGAGGATCTCAGCACAGTCCTGACCTGCAGAGAGTGGGAAGGTAACGTGGTGGATGTTGGAGACATGGACTAACCCCACCCAGGGACGTGGAGAGGGTCTCGGCTCAGTCCTGACCTGCAGAGAGTGGGAAGGTAACGTGGTGAATGTTGGAGACATGGACTAACCCCACCCAGGGACGTGGAGAGGGTCTCGGCACAGTCCTGACGGGCAGAGAGTGGGAAGGTAACGTGGTGAATGTTGGAGACATGGACTAACCCCATCCAGGGAAGTGGAGAGGGTCTCAGCACAGTCCTGACCTGCAGAGAGTGGGAAGGTAACGTGGTGGATGTTGGAGACATGGACTAACCCCACCCAGGGACGTGGAGAGGGTCTCGGCACAGTCCTGACCTGCAGAGAGTGGGAAGGTAACGTGGTGGATGTTGGAGACATGGACTAACCCCACCCAGGGAAGTGGAGAGGGTTTCGGCACAGTCCTGACCTGCAGAGAGTGGGAAGGTAACGTGGTGGATGTTGGAGACATGGACTAACCCCACCCAGGGATGTGGAGAGGGTCTCGGCTCAGTCCTGACCGGCAGAGAGTGGGAAGGTAACGTGGTGGATGTTGGAGATATGGACTAACCCCACCCAGGGAAGTGGAGAGGGTCTTGGCTCAGTCCTGACCGACAGAGAGTGGGAAGGTAACGTGGTGGATGTTGGAGACATGGACCAACCCCACCCAGGGACGTGGAGAGGGTCTCGGCACAGTCCTGACCTGCAGAGAGTGGGAAGGTAACGTGGTGGATGTTGGAGATATGGACTAACCCCACCCATGGACGTGGAGAGGGTCTCGGCACAGTCCTGACCGGCAGAGAGTGGGAAGGTAACGTGGTGGATGTTGGAGATATGGACTAACCCCACCCAGGGAAGTGGAGAGGGTCTCGGCACAGTCCTGACCTGCAGAGAGTGGGAAGGTAACGTGGTGGATGTTGGAGACATGGACTAACCCCACCCAGGGAAGTGGAGAGGGTCTCGGCACAGTCCTGACCTGCAGAGAGTGGGAAGGTAACGTGGTGGATGTTGGAGACATGGACTAACCCCACCCAGGGACGTGGAGAGGGTCTCGGCACAGTCCTGACCTGCAGAGAGTGGGAAGGTAACGTGGTGGATGTTGGAGACATGGACTAACCCCACCCAGGGACGTGGAGAGGGTCTCGGCACAGTCCTGACCTGCAGAGAGTGGGAAGGTAACGTGGTGAATGTTGGAGACATGGACTAACCCCACCCAGGGACGTGGAGAGGGTCTCGGCACAGTCCTGACCGGCAGAGAGTGGGAGGGTAACGTGGTGGATGTTGGAGACATAGACTAACCCCACCCAGGGACGTGGGGAGGGTCTCAGCACAGTCCTGACCGGCAGAGAGTGGGAAGGTAACGTGGTGGATGTTGGCGATATGGACTAACCCCACCCAGGGAAGTTGAGAGGGTCTCAGCACAGTCCTGACCTGCAGAGAGTGGGAAGGTAACGTGGTGGATGTTGGAGACATGGACTAACCCCACCCAGGGAAGTGGAGAGGGTCTCAGCACAGTCCTGACCTGCAGAGAGTGGGAAGGTAACGTGGTGGATGTTGGAGACATGGACTAACCCCACCCAGGGAAGTGGAGAGGGTCTCAGCACAGTCCTGACCTGCAGAGAGTGGGAAGGTAACGTGGTGGATGTTGGAGACATGGACTAACCCCACCCAGGGACGTGGAGAGGGTCTCGGCTCAGTCCTGACCTGCAGAGAGTGGGAAGGTAACGTGGTGAATGTTGGAGACATGGACTAACCCCACCCAGGGACGTGGAGAGGGTCTCGGCACAGTCCTGACGGGCAGAGAGTGGGAAGGTAACGTGGTGAATGTTGGAGACATGGACTAACCCCATCCAGGGAAGTGGAGAGGGTCTCAGCACAGTCCTGACCTGCAGAGAGTGGGAAGGTAACGTGGTGGATGTTGGAGACATGGACTAACCCCACCCAGGGACGTGGAGAGGGTCTCGGCACAGTCCTGACCTGCAGAGTGTGGGAAGGTAACGTGGTGGATGTTGGAGACATGGACTAACCCCACCCAGGGACGTGGAGAGGGTCTCGGCACAGTCCTGACCTGCAGAGAGTGGGAAGGTAACGTGGTGGATGTTGGAGACATGGACTAACCCCACCCAGGGACGTGGAGAGGGTCTCGGCACAGTCCTGACCGGCAGAGAGTGGGAGGGTAACGTGGTGGATGTTGGAGACATAGACTAACCCCACCCAGGGACGTGGGGAGGGTTTCAGCACAGTCCTGACCTGCAGAGAGTGGGAAGGTAACGTGGTGGATGTTGGAGACATGGACTAACCCCACCCAGGGAAGTGGAGAGGGTCTCAGCACAGTCCTGACCGGCAGAGAGTGGGAAGGTAACGTGGTGGATGTTGGCGATATGGACTAACCCCACCCAGGGAAGTGGAGAGGGTCTCAGCACAGTCCTGACCTGCAGAGAGTGGGAAGGTAACGTGGTGGATGTTGGAGACATGGACTAACCCCACCCAGGGTAGTGGAGAGGGTCTCAGCACAGTCCTGACCTGCAGAGAGTGGGAAGGTAACGTGGTGGATGTTGGAGACATGGACTAACCCCACCCAGGGACGTGGAGAGGGTCTCGGCTCAGTCCTGACCTGCAGAGAGTGGGAAGGTAACGTGGTGAATGTTGGAGACATGGACTAACCCCACCCAGGGACGTGGAGAGGGTCTCGGCACAGTCCTGACGGGCAGAGAGTGGGAAGGTAACGTGGTGAATGTTGGAGACATGGACTAACCCCATCCAGGGAAGTGGAGAGGGTCTCAGCACAGTCCTGACCTGCAGAGAGTGGGAAGGTAACGTGGTGGATGTTGGAGACATGGACTAACCCCACCCAGGGACGTGGAGAGGGTCTCGGCACAGTCCTGACCTGCAGAGAGTGGGAAGGTAACGTGGTGGATGTTGGAGACATGGACTAACCCCACCCAGGGAAGTGGAGAGGGTTTCGGCACAGTCCTGACCTGCAGAGAGTGGGAAGGTAACGTGGTGGATGTTGGAGACATGGACTAACCCCACCCAGGGATGTGGAGAGGGTCTCGGCTCAGTCCTGACCGGCAGAGAGTGGGAAGGTAACGTGGTGGATGTTGGAGATATGGACTAACCCCACCCAGGGAAGTGGAGAGGGTCTTGGCTCAGTCCTGACCGACAGAGAGTGGGAAGGTAACGTGGTGGATGTTGGAGACATGGACCAACCCCACCCAGGGACGTGGAGAGGGTCTCGGCACAGTCCTGACCTGCAGAGAGTGGGAGGGTAACGTGGTGGATGTTGGAGACATGGACTAACCCCACCCAGGGAAGTGGAGAGGGTCTCGGCACAGTCCTGACCGGCAGAGAGTGGGAAGGTAACGTGGTGGATGTTGGAGACATGGACTAACCCCACCCAGGGAAGTGGAGAGGGTTTCAGCACAGTCCTGACCGGCAGAGAGTGGGAAGGTAACGTGGTGGATGTTGGAGATATGGACTAACCCCACCCAGGGACGTGGAGAGGGTCTCGGCACAGTCCTGACCTGCAGACAGTGGGAAGGTAACGTGGTGGATGTTGGAGATATGGACTAACCCCACCCAGGGACGTGGAGAGGGTCTCGGCACAGTCCTGACCTGCAGAGAGTGGGAAGGTAACGTGGTGGATGTTGGAGACATGGACTAACCCCACACAGGGACGTGGAGAGGGTCTCGGCACAGTCCTGACCGGCAGAGAGTGGGAAGGTAACATGGTGGATGTTGGAGACATGGACTAACCCCACCCAGGGACGTGGAGAGGGTCTCGGCACAGTCCTGACCTGCAGAGAGTGGGAAGGTAACATGGTGAATGTTGGAGACATGGACTAACCCCACCCAGGGAAGTGGAGAGGGTCTCGGCACAGTCCTGACCGGCAGAGAGTGGGAAGGTAACGTGGTGGATGTTGGAGACATGGACTAACCCCACCCAGGGAAGTGGAGAGAGTCTCGGCACAGTCCTGACCGGCAGAGAGTGGGAAGGTAACGTGGTGGATGTTGGAGATATGGACTAACCCCACCCAGGGAAGTGGAGAGGGTCTCGGCACAGTCCTGACCTGCAGAGAGTGGGAAGGTAACGTGGTGGATGTTGGAGACATGGACTAACCCCACCCAGGGACGTGGAGAGGGTCTCGGCACAGTCCTGACCGGCAGAGAGTAGGAAGGTAACGTGGTGGATGTTGTAGACATGGACTAACCCCACCCAGGGACGTGGAGAGGGTCTCAGCGCAGTCCTGACCTGCAGAGAGTGGGAAGGTAACGTGGTGGATGTTGGAGACATGGACTAACCCCACCCAGGGACGTGGAGAGGGTCTCAGCACAGTCCTGACCTGCAGAGAGTGGGAAGGTAACGTGGTGGATGTTGGAGATATGGACTAACCCCACCCAGGGACGTGGAGAGGGTCTCTGCTCAGTGTTTAGTCAGCACAGAGGTTGTGTGGTGTCATACGTGAAACCCCAAGGTTTGCCCCGCATAGTCAGAACAACGCACACAAAATGCTGGAGGAACTCAGCAGGTCAGGCAGCATCTGTGGAAAAGAGTAAACAGTCGAAGTTTCAGGCTGAGACCCTTCATCAGGACCGAAAAGAAAGAAGCGAAGTCCGATTCAGAAGGTGTGGGGAGTGGAGGAAGAAATACAAGGTGGCGGGTGATAGGTGAAACCGGAAGAAGGGGAGGAGGTGAAGTGAAGAACTGGGAAGTTTAATGAAAGAGATAAAGGGCTGGAGAAGGGGGAATCTGATAGAGGGTAGAAGACCATGGGAGAAAGGGAAGGGGTAGGAGCAGCTGAGGCAGTGATGGGCAGGTAAGGAGATAAGGTGAAAGAGGGAAAAGGGAATGGGGTATGGTGAAGGGGGGGCAGTGGGGTGAGGGTAGTCAGAGGGGTGGGTTGATTTCCAGGTGGGCTGCACTGTGACAGACCTGCTGAGGATGTTGGTGGGACCACGGTCTGGGCCTCCCGGGACCGAAGGGCGGATAAGTGGGGTGCCATGGCAACGCAGTGGTGTCGCGGCTCCGGATGTCGGAGTTCAGAGTTCGGATCCGGCACTGTGCGTTTGGGGCCTGTGTGTCATCCCGGTGAAATCGGTGGGTTTTCCTCCAGGAGCTCCAGTTCCCTCCCGCAGCGCAGAGGCGACCGGCTGGGGGAATTGGCCGCCGTTAATTGTGCTGTGGGTAGGCTGGAGTTAATCGGGGTCATCGAGGGTTGCTGGGGCAGTACAGGGTATAGACCCAGAAGGGCCTACTCCGCGGGGTAACACGGAATGAAAGAAGTAAATCCTCCTGGAAGCGATCCGGACAGACTGATGGCAGGGGTGTTCCCATTGTCCGATGGGGAATCCGGAGGGGCCTCGTCACGTGGAAGGACGGCCCACCGCACAGGCCGATCCACTGGGCCTGCCATATTGGTGGGATCGTCACCGGTGCTGTAACCCGCAGCCGGGGGAGCAGAGAGGGGGCTTCCCTGTTTCAGGAGGGGACATGTTTGCCGGCACACTGGCCTCGGAACGGGGCTCGTTTCCCTGTCGTCGCTTGGCGCTTTCGGATTTGCTGCGTTCTGCATTGTTCTGCTGGGCATGGTGGCCATCTTAACTCGAGTCAGAATGGGGGCTGCATTTCACTCTGTTTCCATGCACACGTGCTAACTTCACCTCAATCAAAATCTGTCTCTGTCTGTTCCCTCTCTCTCTCCCTTTCTCTCCCTCATTCCCCCTCTCACTTTCCCATTCTCTCTCACTCTCCTTTTCTCTTATCTCACTATCTCTTTCTTTCCCTCTCCGGCTCCCTCACACCCTCCCTTGTTCTCGTTCTCTCACCTTTTCTCTGATCTCACTCTCTCTTTCCCTCCCACACATTTTCCCAACCTCGCCACTATCTCGCTCCCATACTAACATCCCCACTCCCCGAACTCCTTCCAAATCACCTTGGCAGCTCTTGCCATCTTCCCGAAGCTGGTATCCGCGGTGGCACAAACATTTGTAGCTGCCGAGTGTGTTGTGGCACAGATGTTCACACACGGGGTTCGATCCATCACGAACAGAGCACTCGTCCACATCTGGAACAGAGATCAGAGTGATCACATCCACAGACCCATCACACACCCGAGTGAAACACCCCTTCACACCGTGCCCTCACACACTCAGAGAGTGAAACTCCCTCCACACAGTCTCCTCACACACTCCCGGGGTCAGACACAGAGTGAAGCTCCCCCCGCACCGACCCATCACACACTCCCGGGGTCAGACACAGAGTGAAGCTCCCCCCGCACCGACCCATCACACACTCCCGGGGTCAGACACAGAGTGAAGCTCCCCCCGCACCGTCCCATCACACACTCCCGGGGTCAGACACAGAGTGAAGCTCCCCCCGCACCGTCCCATCACACACTCCCGGGGTCAGACACAGAGTGAATCTCCCTCCGCACCGTCCCATCACACACTCCCGGGGTCAGACACAGAGTGAAGCTCCCCCCGCACCGACCCATCACACACTCCCGGGGTCAGACACAGAGTGAAGCTCCCCCCGCACCGTCCCATCACACACTCCCGGGGTCAGACACAGAGTGAAGCCCCCTCCACACCGTCCCATCACACACTCCCGGGGTCAGACACAGAGTGAATCTCCCTCCGCACCGTCCCATCGCACACTCCCGGGGTCAGACACAGAGTGAATCTCCCTCCACAGCGTCCCATCACACACTCCTGGGGTCAGACACAGAGTGAAGCCCCCTCCACACCGTCCCATCACACACTCCCGGGGTCAGACACAGAGTGAATCTCCCTCCGCACCGTCCCATCGCACACTCCCGGGGTCAGACACAGAGTGAATCTCCCTCCGCACCGTCCCATCACACACTCCCGGGGTCAGACACAGAGTGAAGCTCCCCCCGCACCGACCCATCAGACACTCCCAGGGTCAAACACAGAGTGAAGTTCCCTCCACACCATCCCATCACACACTATCCGGTCTGTCAGACTTGGGATGCCGTCAGAATTCTTCTCAGATCACAGGCATTTGATGGGTTGCTGTCAGTCCCTTACCAATTGCTTCGTAGTAAAGCAGGAATCCAAGGAATTTGCCCTCATTGGAAAAATCTGACTGGAATTCCAGGTTCATGGTGTTCCCGGTGGACGTCAGGATCTGACCTCTGGGTGGGTTGCCAATGTTGGAGTCACCATTGCCGCAGAAGACACCGAGAGTTTTCCCCCCAGAACTGACCTGTTGGGGATAGGAAGATGGGATTAAATCTCCACACTGTGAAAGACACACACACACATGCACGCACGCACTCCTAACAGACAAAGACACAGTCTCATGATTGTGGACTTCCTGAAGGGCAAGCTGAGGGAACACACTCCAGGGGCCTGTGCTGGAAAGGGTGAGCTGTTCAAACTTACTAGGTGTCAGCATCTCTGGGCACCTACCCTGGGCCTGGCGTATCAATGCCATCCATGATGAGGCCTCCGTCGGTCAGAGTCAGCCGCAGATATTGCATCCAAGCTATCTGGGCCAGTAGGCACGGTCACAGGGTCCAGTTGTTGTTCAGACCAAATGTCAAAGAAATATCATCCCTGTGGAATGATTGTTGGTGCCAGACGGGGTGGCCTGAGTATTTCAGAGAGCCGATCCCCCAGTATTTTCATGCAAAACAGTCTCCAGAGTTTACGGAGAACGGTACGGAAATCAAGAAAGATCCAGGTAGCGGCAGTTCTGTGGGGGTAAACACCTTGTTAATGAAAGAGGTCAGAGGAGAATGGCCCAGACTAGTTCAAGCTGACTGGAAGGCAACAGGAATTCGAATAACCACGCATTACAACAGTGGTGTGCAGAAGAGCATCTCTGAATGCACAACAGGTCAAACCTTGAAGTGGATGGGCTACATCCGCAGAAGACCACGGACATACAGGTTGTGGCCACTTGATCAGGTAACTCCTTACAGACACACACACATAGAGACAGACAGACAGACACACACACACACACACACACACACAAATACATAAAAACAGACAGACACACACACACACAGAGCGAAAGACAGACAGACACACACAGAGCGAAAGACAGAGACTCACACACACACAGACTCACACACACAAAGTGAAAGACACACATACACACAGACATATACACTGACAGACACACAGACACACACACACACAGAAAGACAGAGACACACACACACCCCCACAGACACAGGCCCATCCACACCCTCACACACTCAGTGCATGTTTGGACACCCGACACCCCACCCCTCGGGCCACTGCTCCCACCTTGAGCCGATCGTAGATGCAGTCCTGGGAGGGCTCCAGCTGGAAGTAGCGGAAGTGCAGCTGGACCCGATAGCCGAGGGGCACGCCGATGGTCCATTCGGCCCGCTCCTCATTGGGATAGGAGGACGGGTAGCCGGGCGAGGTGATCTCCCCGAACATGGAGCTGCCATGGCCACTGGTTGCCAAGGCCAGCACTGAGACCAGCAGGGGCCACCTGGGCAGAAAGCAGGAGAGTGCACCCTTAACAACAGCCTTCCAGAGAACATCCCCCCTCATTTCCCCCCACCCCCACCACTCCCCTCCTGTTCCTCACTCTTTCTGGGACTACCGGGATTCCACAACACAGAATCAGACCCTTCAGCCCATCGGTCTTGTGCATAAATAGTTATTACAAATGTACAATCAGATTATTGTTGATGTGTAGCGAGATACAGTGACAATCTTGTCTTGTATATTGTTCACACAGATCACATCATTACACAGTGTATTGAGGTCGAACAGTAACAGAATTGGAATTGGTTCATTATTGTTGATGTGTAGCGAGATACAGTGACAATCTTGTCCTGTATATGGTTCACACAGATCACATCATTACACAGTGTATTGAGGTCGAACAGTAACAGAATTGGAATTGGTTCATTATTGTTGATGTGTAGCGAGATACAGTGACAATCTTGTCTTGTATATGGTTCACACAGATCACATCATTACACAGTGTATTGAGGTCGAACAGTAACAGAATTGGAATTGGTTTATTATTGTTGATGTGTAGCGAGATACAGTGACAATCTTGTCCTGTATATGGTTCACACAGATCACATCATTACACAGTGTATTGAGGTAGAACAAGGTCAAACAGTAACAGGATGTAGAATGGAGTGTCACAGCCACAGAGAAAGAGCAGAACAAGCAGACAGTGAGGTGCAAGATCATAATGACGTAGATTGTGAACCCAAGTGTTCATCTTATTGTACCGGGAAATCATTCAGTTGTTCTGTAACAACAGGATGAAGATTTCTTTGAAGTTGGTGGGACGTGCTATCAGACTTTTGTACCTTCTGCCTGATGGAAGAGGGGAGAGAGGAGAGAATGTCCGGGGTGGGTGGGGTCTTTGATTACACTGGCTGCTTTACCGAGGCGGGGGAAGTGTAGACTGAGTCCTCGGAGGGGAAGCTGGTTTCCGTGACGAGCTGAGCTGTGCCCACAACTCTCGGTAGTCTGTCAACAGTCCTGGGCAGAGCCATCGCCGTACCTGATACATTGAGTGGATGGTTCCTTTGGTATTTGGTAAGTGATGACGGGGACGTGCCAAGTTTCCTTAGTCTCCTGAGGAAGTGGAGGCATTGGTCCCTTTTGGCCGCAACATCAATGCGTTTGGATCGGGACAGACGGTTGTCGGTGTTCTCTCCTGGGAACTCGGAGCCTCCCTCCACCTCAGCACCGCTGCTGGAGACAGGAGCGCCCTCTGCCCTTCCTGCTGAGTGCATTATCCATGAGCCCTATCGATACTCCACCTCATCCTTCCACATCCCCGTGGCTGTCCCTAACAAACGCGGTCGATGCACGCACCTCCACCACTTCCCTCATTCTACCTACAGACCACCCCCTCAGTAAAACTATGATCTGAAGTTCAAAGTCAACTTATCATCAGAGTCCATATGCTGTACGTCACCAAGTACAGCCCTGAGATTAATTTTCTTGTAGGCGTACTCAATAAATTCACAATGGAATCAATGAAAGACCGCCCCAGCTCGGGCACTCGACCAGGGCGCAAAGGACACAAACTGTGCAAATACAAAATAAAGAAATAATAACAATAATAAACAAATAAGCTATAAGTATCAAGGTCATGACATGAAGAGTCTTTGAAAGTGAGTCCATTGGTTGTGGGAACATTTCAATGATGGAGCAAGTGAAGTTATCCCCTCTGGTTCAAGAGCCTGATGTTTGAGGGGTAATAACTGTTCCTGAACCTGGCAGTGTGAGTCCGGAGGCTCCTGTACCTCCCTCCTGATGGCAACAGTGAGAAGAGAGCATGTCCTAGGTGGTGGAGTACCCTGGTGATGGATGCTGATTTCCTGCAACAGCGTTTCATTATGTTGTGCTTAATGGTTGGGAGGGCTTTGCCCGTGATGGACTGGGTCATATCCACGACCTTTTGAAGGATTTTCCGTTCAAGGGCACCAGTGTTCGCCTATGCAGCCAGTCAGAATATTCACCACCTTACATCTTTACAAGTTTATCAAAGTTTTAGAGCACAACCCCAATCTATGGAAACTCCTTAAGGAAGTCAAGGAGGTGCCGTGCTCTCTTCATAGTGGACTCAAAGTTCTCCCCTCTTCCTTCTCACCCATCCTCTCCAGTGTTAAACGCCCCGCCCTATCTGAAAGATCCGACACCCCCTCCCCCATCCCTGTGCCTCCGTCTGGTCACCCACCCCCTACGTTCCCATGAAAATATTCCGACCTCTATTCCAGACTACAGAGTGGTCCAGAGAATCACGGAAACCTCCTCTCCACGGACTCCGTCTGCATTTCTCAGTGCCTCGGTACAGTACCCTGAAGACGTACCTTCAACAACTCGGGCAGACACAAGGAATTCTGCAGACGCTGGAAATTCAAGCAACACACATCAAAGTTGCTGGTGAACGCAGCAGGCCAGGCAGCATCTCTATGAAGAGGTACAGTCGACGGTTCAGGCCAAGACCCTTCGTCAGGACTAACTGAAGGAAGAGTGAGTAAGAGATTTGAGAGGGGGAAAGGGAGGGGGAGATCCAAAATGATAGGAGAAGACAGGAGGGGGAGGGATGGAGCCAAGAGCTGGACAGGTGATTGGCAAAAGGGATATGAGAGGATCAGGGACAGGAGGCCTATAGAGAAAGAAAAGGGGGAGGGGGATGATAAAAGCCCAGAGGATGGGCAAGCGGTATAGTGAGAGGGACAGAGGGAGAAAAAGGAGAGGGAGAGAGAAAGAATGTGTGTATATAAGTAAATAACGGATGGGGTACGAGGAGGAGGTGGGGCATTAGCAGACGTTAGAGAAGTCAATGTTCATGCTATCAGGTTGGAATATCCGGGGATCCCACTCCACCTCATGGTTCACATGGGTAATTTTGGAACCCCACACACAAACATCACCAGAGATCAGACTTCAGCAGGGATCTCAGGCGCTGTAAGATAGCGGCTCTCTAACCACCCTGTTATGTTCTCATTTGATATAGGACATGCAAATGTTGTCTCTGCAAATTTGCTTCAAGTAACATGTTTGTAACCGAACGCTGTATAAACCACACCTTATATTCCATCTGGGTAGCCTCCAACCTGATGACATGAACATCGACTTCTCTAACTTCCGCTAATGCCCCACCTCCCCCTCGTACCCCATCCGTTATTTATTTTTATACACACATTCTTTCTCTCACTCTCCTTTTTCTCCCTCTGTCCCTCTCACTACACCCCTTGCCCATCCTCTGGGTTCCCCCCCACCTTTTCTTTCTCCCCGGACCTCCTGTTCCATGATCCTCTCATGTCCCTTTTGCCAATCAACTCTTGGCTCCATCCCTTCCCCTCCTGTCTTCTCCTATCATTTTGGATCTCCCTCTCCCCCTCCCACTTTCAAATCCCTTACTAACTCTTCCTTCAGTTAGTCCTGATGAAGGGTCTCGACCCGAAACGTCGACTGTACCTCTTCATAGAGATGTTGCCTGGCCTGCTGCGTTCACCAGCAACTTTGATGTGTGTTGCTTCAACGAATCGGGAACAGCTTCGGTCAGAGTCTAGGTACGCAAGCCCGGGCAGTAAGACGTGCAGGGCGAACTGGCGCCCGCGTAGCAAACCCACCCCATCCCCTCTCCACACGCATCTGACGAACCCAAACACCGATTCAGTTTGGCACCAGCACAGTCACAGGGGTTCGCCGGCCAGCGTAGAGCTCAACGTAGGGCCGCCCTGAGGACTCCAGCTCCCGGTTTTTCCCGGTTGGTGGGTGCAGCCGCAAAAGGCAGCGGAGGGTCGAGATCAGCGCTTCCCTTCTTCCGGACGAGCTGTACCGACCGCGGCTGACAAGCCCCGTCCGCCCGAAGCCGCTGGTTTTTAAGGCGCCAGTACCCCGCCCTTGCCCCTTCTCCCGTCAGCAGCTGAGCCGCAGGTGAAGGCCGGGGGCCGGTGTCCTGGTTGTCAGAGGCTGTTGGAGACGTACAGTACGCCATCGGGAGCATTGAATAGGCCGAGGCCCCACTGCCAACCCCCGGCTCTGAGAACCTTTAGGAGCCACTGCCGTTCACAGAGTTTATTACCGGTAATTGCACTGCCACATCACCCCGGATTTCAGGGCATAAACCGGGTGGCATTAACCGTGATTCCAGCCCCTCCCGACGGGCTCGAAAGAATGTGCCGTCGACCTCACTCCTCCGCCCGTGACAAGCGCAGCTTCTTCCCCGCTGCTGCGACAGGCTGGACCCGTGGTTTCGCAGCAGCCATGGTCCACCCCGCGCTGAGCGCCAGCCAGGACCGGGGAACTGACGGGGGTGCTCAGGAGGAGAGTAGCCGGGAGAACGCAGGCCGCTCCTCACCGTGGGACGGTCAGCAGCTTCGCGTTCCCGGGCCCGGCATGGCAGAGGCTCGGTCCCGGTGGGAGCCCCAGGGCATCCTCGCCAAGGGCGGGGGGCGACCAGTGCCGAGACTTGGTCGGCAACTTTTCAGGAGATGTGCCGTGACACCAAATGTATTCCCGACGGCGCCTCCGTATTGCAACGCCGCCTAGGATGGGGACCGCGGCGGTGCTGGGCTGCCGAAAATGGTCGAGTCGGCCAGATCCATCTCGGGGACAGCCCGCCCCACTTCCCCTTGGAGGGCCGCCCCGTCACTGCAGTCTTCCCTCAACCCACGGACTCACTTTCAAGGCCTCTTCATCTCATGGTCTCATTATTCACTGCTTATTCATTTCTTATTATTAGTTCCTCATTTTGCATTTGCACAGTTCGCTGTCTTCTGCACTGATTGCTCGGTCTTTCATTGCTTCTGTTACGGTTGTGATGAGACCGTACGACAGGGGAGCACAGTGAGGCCATTCAGCCCATCGAGTCTACCCCCGCCATTCCATCACGGCTAATCCCGGACACCTGCCTTCTCACCATATCCTTTGTCGCCCTGACCGATCAGGAAATGACCAACTTCCGCCTTAAATATACGCACGGACTTGGCCTCCACCGCAGTCTCTGGCAGATTCACTACTCACTGGCTAAAAAACCCTCCTTATCTCTGTTCTAAACAGTCGCCCCTTTATTTTGAGGCTGTGCCCTCTGGTTCTGGCTGCCCTCACATAGGAACCATCCTCTCCACATCCACCTTATCTAGGCCTTTCAACATTCAGTAGGTTTCAATGAGATCCCATTCCATTGAGTACAAGGCCCAAGGCTGCCAAACACTCCTCCTGTGTTAACACCTTAATTCCCAGAATCGTCCTCGTGAACCTCCTCTGTACTATCTCCAATGACAACACATCCTTTCTGAGCTATGGGTCCCAAAACTGTTGACAATACTCCCAAGTGTGGCCTGATTAGTGTCTTATAAAGGCTCAGTATTATCACCTTGCTCCTATATTCTGTTCCCCTTGAAATAAATGCCAACATTGCATTTGCCTTGTTTACCACAGACTCAACCTGTACATTAACCTTCTTGGAATCTTGAACGAGGACTCCTAAATCCCCCTGTGCCTCTGATGTTTGAACCTTCTCCCCATGTAGATAATAATCTGCACTATTGTTCCTTTTACCAAAATGCATAATCGTACATTTCCCAACTCTGTATTCCAGCCGCCATTTCTGTGCCCATTCTTCCAACTTGTCTAAGTCCTGCGTCCCCACCAACCCCTCCAGCTATTTGTTGAGTATGCCTGCAAGAATATGTACCTGGTGACCCCTCTGTACTTGGATTTGCTTTGAACTTTGAGGTGGTGCTCCAAGAAGGCAGCTGGGGATGCTGGTCACATGGGACTTGCCCCCTTCTCGTCACTACCCATCCGGGAGGGGGTACAGGAGCCTGAAGACCCACACTCCATGTTTTAGAAACAGTTTCTTCCCCGTCGCCATCAGATTTCTGACCGGACAGTGAACACTGCCTCACTATTCCCCTTCTGCAATATTTATTTATTGCATTGAAAATCAGTAAATAGTATTGAAATCAATGAACAGTGTTGAAAATCAGAGCCACAAGCAACACATTTCACGACACACGTCAGTGATAATACGCCTGATTGAAATAAAGCGAGGAAGGGTTTTCTGTATTCTGATACAGTGTGGAATAGGCCACGCCAGACTGATCACAGGACAAGGTACAATGACCATCTGACCTTTGGTACTCCTTTGGAGTTTGGGAGGAAACGGGAGCACCCGGCGGAAACCCACGTGGTCACGGGGAGAACGTATAAACGCCTCACAGGCAGTGGTGGGAATTGAACCCGGCACCGCAGAGGAGAGGTTGTGCTCACCACTACACCACCGTGCCAGACTGCCCTGCAATGTGGGAACGCAGGCCCATCGTTTATAGAGAGTGCTGTCACAGGGTAGATCGGGTGGTGAAGGGAGCTTCTGGCACGTTGGTCTTCATAAGTCAAAGGGCTGAGTGCAGGAGATGGGACGTCAGGTCGAAGTTTTGCAAGGCGTTTATTTATTGAGCTACAGTTTGGAACAGGCCCTTCTGGCCCTGGGCCGCCCAGCAATCCCCAGATTTATTCTGAGCTTGGTCACCGGACAATTTACAGCGCCCAACTATCCCGCCAACGGGGACGTCTTTGGACTGCGGGGGGAACCCGGGGCAGCCGGAGCAAATTCGCGCGGTCACGGGGAGACAACGTGGAAACCTCCTCTCAGAGGCAGAGGCGGGAATTGGTCACAGCCCTGAAGCCTATCTGGGCCTGTTGCGCGCAGTTCTCGTCACCGACCTGCAGGAACGATGTCTATAAGATCGAGAGTGCGGATGCTGGCGGGACTCGGGGACCCGAAAGGCTTTAACGCAGGGGGATGCGGAGAGATCTGACAGAGATTATGGGGGGCAAAGGTAGAATGCAGGCAGACTTTCTCCTCCTCCCCCCAGGTCGGCTGGGACTAGAACCAGAGGTCATGGGTTAAGGGTGAAAGGTGAAACGTTTAAGGGGAACCGGAGGGGTCCGTCTCACAGAGGCTGGTGTGGGTTGCCACTGGACGTGGTGGATGCGGGTTTGATTGCAACATGAAGGAAAAGTTTGGATAGGTAGACGGCTGGGAGGGGTATGGCGGGCTATGGTCGGGGGACAGGGACTAGGCACAAGACAAGGCTGGCACAGACTAGATGGGCCAAATGGCCTGTGGTGCTCAATGACTCTATGAGTAGAAACGGGCGCTCAGTGTCAGCAGAAGGCCCTGTTTCTGTGCCATGTCTTTGCGTGACGAAAAGTCCTGCCCCTGGGTGCCATTTCAGAGACCTCTCTCGTACCCTCTCTCCAGGCCGTGCCATGCTCTCTGGAGCTGACTGTACCCTCAACGCATCTCACCCGGAGTTTAGACTCGGCCGTACAGTCCTCCTGCTAGATCTGCCTCCAGAGCCCAGGACCCCAAGTGCGGTGACAACCACTTCCTCCCCCAGTGACTGTCTCTTTGTACTGCTCTCTCTCTCTCCTCTGCCTCTCTATCTCCTCACTCTCTCTCTCCTTTACTCTTTTTCTACAATCTCTTTCCCTCCCTCTTGCTCCCCTCCACCTCTCTCTCCTTTCTCTCCTCTCTCTCCCCTCTACTTTCTTCCTTTCTCTCTGTCCTCTTCTGTCTTTCTTCACTAGAACACTTTGTCCACTCTCTCTTCCTCTCTCTCTCTCATCCCCTCACCCTCTGTCTCTTCTCCTCTCCTCTCACTATCTCTCTCTTTATCTCCTCTCCTACTTCTCTCCCTCCTCCTCCATCTACCCTTCTCGCTGGCCTCGCCCCTCTCCCTCTTTCTCTACCCTTCCTCTCTGTCCCGCCTGTCTCTCCCGTGTCTCTTTCTCCCCCCTCTTCCCTTCTCTCTCGCTCTCTCTCTCTCTCCCCCCCCCTCGCCCGCCACCCCCCCCCCCGTGTCTGCTCTCTCTGACTCTGCAACACTCGTAACCTCCTCTTCCCCTCAACCAACTCTGGAACCACATTGTAACTCTGCTTTCTGGCGCACACATCCGCTCCCCTTTTTCACTTTCAGCCGAAGTAAGGCACCCGACATTTCAGAGTTACACAGTGCACGCAGCCCAACGCGGGCAAGGCGTCTCTCTCCCCCTCTGTATCTCTCTCCCTCTCTCCATCTCTCTCCCTCCCTCCCTCTCTCTCTCTCTCTCTCTCTCTTTCTCTCTCTCTCTCTCCCTCCCCATCTCTCCCCATCTCTCTCCCTCCCTCCCTCTCTCTCTCTCTCTCTCTCTCCATCTCTCTCTCTCTCTCTCTCTCTCCCCCTCTCCCTCTCTCCCACCCTCTCTCTCTCTCTCTCTCTCTCTCCATCTCTCTCTCTCTCTCTCTCTCTCTCTCTCTCCCTCCCTCCCTCTCTCTCCCTCCCTCCCTCTCTCTCTCTCTCTCTCACTCAGCGCCGCCTGCCCGTGTTCGGCTCACAACACCTCCAGCAAACCGCTCCTATCCGCTGATCTGTTTCTCGAACGCCGACATGATACCTGCCTGTTACAACCACTTCCTGTGGCAACTCGCTGTGTGCAGCCGCCGCCCCTGCGTGGAAAATTTCCTCTGCAGGCAGGCCCCCGTTTCAACCTCACCTCAAGCCCTTTAACAACTCAAAGCAAAGTTTTTTTTTATCAAAGTACGTGAATGTTACCATATACGAACATGGTACACGTTCTCTCGGAAGCGTTTACAGGAAAGTAAATGCAGTGGAGTTTATGAAAAGAAACTATACATCATAAAGACCGACCGAAAAAAACACAAAGTGCAAAACAAGACATTTTAAACTAACATATTGTGTGTTGCTTTGACCGTCGGATTCGGGTTAATTGGGCCATCGGTTAATCGGGGCAGCCGCTTATTTGGGACAACTCTTCGAGAGCAGAAAAGAAAAGCTATCGAGAAAATAGCCGGGATTCCCTTATTTGGGACACCGTGCCGCCTAGTTGGGACAGGAGACTGTTACCGATCAGTTTCTAACTAGCGTCAGTCCGTGAGACCATCAGACAGAGGGGCGGAAATTGGCCATTCAGCCCGTCGAGTCTGCTCCAACATTCCGTCACGGCTGATCCCGGATCCCACTCAACCCCGTACACCTGCCCTCTCGCCCTGTCCTTTGATGCCCCGTCGTGTGCACTGGTGTGGGCGTCAGCGTGCTTCCAGCCAGCAGTTTTGAAATAGCGTCATTTGCCTGTGCATGTGTTGATGAAAAAGGAACAGAGATTTTTGTCACTGATAGCCGGTGAGAAATAAGCAATAAGACAATTGTTTTGCTCACTGCCGTTTCAAGTCAAGCATTCGGGGTTGGAGATGCCAAGAAGGGCCGGGGGAAGGTGGGGAAATGAGAAGGTTTCACTACTTCAACGTGGAGGTTGAATCATCTTGAATGCTACTGATGAAAATGAAGATTTGGAGGATGCGTTTGTCCAAAGCGTTGTGTGAAGGCAGTCCACCATCTGCAGTCAGTGTGCTGATTTTGTTAATTTACAGTCAATCAAAACACAGTGTACACTGGAATTAATACACAGTTTTACAGCACTGCAGATAACGTTCAAATTTGTTCTATATTTCATTTACATACATAATTTGTTACGCTGTTAGGCGGTAGTTTGTCTATTTTTTAAAATGCATCTTTTTAACTATTTCCATAAAACTTCCGCTAAGTGGGATAGCCCTTTAACTGGACGAAAGTGTATTGTCACGATGTTCAATAACTCAGTGGTTCTAGTTAGCGTCAGAGAATGTTTACAATATTTACAACTGTAACGAAACCCCAATTCCCTCGGGATCAATAAAGTATGTCTGTCTGTCTGTCTGTCTATCTATCTATTTATCTATCTATCTATCTATCTATCTATCTATCTATCTATCTATCTATCTATCTATCTATCTATCTATCTATCTATCTGTCTATCTATCTATTTATCTATCAATCTATCTATCTATCTATCTATCAATATACAACCTGAAACTCTCACTCTCCACAGACATCCTCGAAACAGAAGAAAAAAGCGAAAGGATGAATGACGGAAAAAATGTAAGAACCCCAAAGCTGCCCCCCCACACACAAACACCATCACCCGTCTCCCTCCCCCCACCTATTCCAGCATAAAGCATCCACAGTCCCACCACCCACCTTGCTAGCACCAAAGGGAGACCGTGGTCTACAGTACATCAAAAACAAACTGTTCACTCCAACATTGTCCACGTCCCACAGGCTCTCTCTCTCTCTCTGACAAGGGAGAGGGGCAGGTATCACTCCTTCCACAGTGACAGTGACTCTCTATTCCAATGCTACAGCCAGTCTGCTTTTTAAAAAAAATTTGAATTCCCCAACTTGAGAATCAGCAGCAAACTCTCACTCACCAACATGATTGTTTGGTCAATGTCAGACGCAGACTTATACAGTTTAAAACGATACATAGACCTCATTATTTCAAAGAAGAGTTGCAAAGTTTCTACCCTGATGTTTCACCAGTTTGTAATAGATGTAAATCTGTGAACAGTAACTTGTCACATTCATTCTGGTCATGTTGTAAGCTTTGTGCATACTGGAAAAGTATTTTTCACTGTTTCTCTGAGGCTTTTGGGAAGCGGCGGGAACCAGACCCGCTCATAGCCATCCTTGGCGCAACAAGCTCCCTATCTTCAGCCAATATGTATGAAAAGAAGGCTGTATTGTTTGGCATGATGATTGCTAAGAAGTTAATCCTGCAAATGTGGGAAATGGACTCTGTGCCTACGTATGATCTGTGGCTGAGAGAATTGACAAATACTTTACATTTGGAGAGACTGAGCCTATATAATGAGGATAGAGGGGACATCTTTGAAAGGGTATGGGGCCCTGAATTGGACTTTCTCACGGGGGGAGGTCTGAGGTTTTTTGGTGCAGTGCATCTCTGCTGTGTATGTTTACTTTTGCCTTTATACTTTTCTCCTTTTTGCTGCTCAATATTTAATTTGATTTTGTTATGGTTGTGGTTTTTGTGGATGTGCTGTTTTTTTGTAATAAAAAAAATAAAAAGAATATGAAAAAAAAGAGAGAGGGAGAGAGAGAGAGATCAATCAATTGCTGAGTGCAATTGTGTCCCAGTTAATCAGAATCCTCTGTACCTGCTGGTGTTTAGACAGTTATGTACGTTTATTCCACATCTGTCCCTTAAGCTCTAACTTATTTTTAATTGCACAGCATAGATCACAGAGCATACAACACAGAACATAGTGCATAGAACAGAGAGCACAGAACACACACCACTGAACGCAGAAAATTGAACATGGAACATTGAGGGCCCTTCAACCCATGATGTTTTACCAACCTTTTAACCTACACTAAGATCAATCTAAACCTCCCCTCCTACATAACCCCCCATGTTCTACCATCCGTTTGCTTATCTAAGAGTCTCTTAAATGTCACTAATGTATCTGCTTCTACCCACTAACCCAAAGGAACATGATCTCCCAACTCCTGTTCTGACTTTATATATAATTATTTTCTTTCTCTCTCTCTCTCTCTCTCTCTCTCTCTCTTTCTCTCTCTCTCTCTATATATATATATAGATAGATAGATAGATAGCTTGGAAGTCTAAGATTTTTGCATATTACTGTAGTAATTTTATGTATTGCAGTGTACTGCTGTCACAAAAAAAAACAGAAGAATTTCATGACGCATGTGAGTGACGATAAACCGGATTCTGATACGGGTCTCCGTCGTGGACTGAAAACGGGGAGGGGACAGGGAGAGGGGAATCGTGGTTGGGAAACGGCGAGGGGAGGGAACTGGAAGCACCAGAGAGCCATTCTGTGGTAACCAATAAGCCAATTGTTTGATACCTTGCCTGGTGTCTCCATGCTGGGTGTATCTGCATCTGCGCCATATCCCCATCCACCCCTGGCACTCCTCACCCACCTATCCCACATTCCCTCTCGTGGCGCTCCACCCTCGCCATTCCCAACAACCTTTGCTCCCGCCAGACTTACAATCCCACCGTCCGCTCCGCAGTGACAAATACGGTACTGGGCAAAAGGCTTGGGCACCCCAGTGATGTAGAGTTAGATATGGCCCTTGTGGCTAAAGGAATCAGCGGGTATGGAGGGAAGGCTGGTACAGGGTTCTGAGTTGGATGATCAGCCATAATCATACTGAATGGCGGTGCAGGCTCGAAGGGCCGAAGGGCCTACTCCTGCACCTATTTTCTATGTTTCTGTGTTTCTATGTACATGTGAGCCTAAGACTTTTGCAGAGTTCTGTACGTCTCTGGACTGTGGGAGGAAACTGGAGCATGCGGAGGAAACCCACGCGGTCACAGGGAGAGCATAGGAACCCCTCTCATAATTGAGCTCCGAGCTCTGGCAGTACCCCGGGACACATGGCAGGTCTGAGTGGGAACAACCGGGGAGCGATGAGCCTGACTGAGAGGCGAGGAGCAGGGCTTAAATCGATCCGTTTGCAGAGGCAACACTGGTCGGACTTTGCACCGGTGGGTCAGAGCAATACGCCGAGGGTCAGTGTGCTCAGTTTGTCACGGAGGTGGGTAAGGAAAGTGTTGTGAACGAGAGCCGATTTATCCTCTTGGGGTGGGAGGGGGGAGTTCTGAAGGGAAGGGACCCCAGGTGTGGGTGTCAGGGAACGGGAGGGTTCGGTCTCAGAACAGGGGGGTGCCCCGTCTGGTGAGAGATGAGGGGGAGGGTGGGGGTGTTTCTCCTGGGGACCCCACTACTCCAGGGAACTGTGGGGTCGACAAATGAGGGGGTGGGGTGTCACCGGGTGCGTCCAGTTCCGAAACGGGTCACTCAGTGGAGATGGGTGAGGGAGATGAAGGAGGAGAGGGTCCGAGGGAGAGGTAGGAGATGGAGGTTGGGGAGAGGGGTAGAGATGGGAGATGAGGGAGAGGGGGAGAGGTAGGAGATGGAGGTTGGGGAGAGGGGTAGAGATAGGAGATGAGGGAGAGGGGGAGAGGTAGGAGAGGGAAGATGAGAAGGTATATGATGAGGAAAGATAGGAAAGAGGGAGTCAGGTAGGCGAGGGGGAGATGAGGGGGAGAGGGGTAGGAGAGGGGAGATGAGCAGAGGGACGAGAGGGGGAGTCAGGTGGAAGAGGGGTGGCTGAGGGGGAGAGGGGTAGGGGAGGGGAGGTGAGGGGGAGATGGGTAGGGGAGGGGAGGTGAGGGGGAGATGAGTAGGAGAGGGGAGGTGAGGGGGAGAGGAGTAGGAGAGGGGAAGCGACGGGGAGATGGGTATGAGAGGGGAGATGAGGGGGAGAGGGGTAGGAGAGGGAAGGTGAGGGGGAGAGGGGTAGGAGAGGGGAGATGGGTAGGAGAGGGGGAGGCGAGGGGGAGATGGGTAGGAGAGGGGAGGCGAGGGGAGATGGGTAGGAGGGGGAGATGAGGTGGAGAGGGGTAGGAGAGGGGAGGTGAGGGGGAGAGGGGTAGGAGAGGGGAGATGAGTAGAGGGACGAGAGGGGGAGTCAGGTGGAAGAGGGGTGGCTGAGGGGGAGAGGGGTAGAGGAGGGGAGGTGAGGGGGAGATGGGTAGGGGAGGGGAGGTGAGGGGGAGATGGGTAGGAGAGGGGAGGTGAGGGGGAGAGGGGTAGGAGAGGGCAGGTGAGCAGAGAGACGGGGGGAGTCAGGTGGAAGAGGGGTGGCTGAGGGGGAGTTGGGAGGGGAGGGGACGGATAGAGGAGGGGTAATGAGGGAGAGTTTGAGTTCCTAGAAGGTGTTTGACAGTCCGGCCATCGTCAGAGAGAGGGCTGAGTGTAGGGGTGAAGATGCTTTGTGTCACTGGAAACACGGTGCACAGTTCAGCTTTCAGAACGATGCCACCAAGTTACGCAGGACACAGACAAGATTCGCGTCTGGGGTGGCGAGGGGAGCCCGGAGAATGGGCAGCCACCAGTACCCGAGGGGCATAGGCAGCCGGGGGGAGGGGGGGGTGACCCTACTGAGGTCTGAAAAATGCCCCGAGCCTGCCATCTGGCCGGCCCAGTGCACACACTGTGAAGCAGGCTGGCCTTCCCGAGAATCCCCCCCACCCCCCACCCCGGTCAGTTCACAGCAGCACTCCCAGACCCGTCCACCCTCACCTGAGCCTGCATGCGGGTGACATCGGGGGAACTCTCGTCGTGTCCCAGCAGTGAATGACCAAGGCTTAGGAACGGACGGGTGGAGGGAACTGGTGATCGAAAGGGGGTGGGAGCTGCCGGCGGCAGGGAATTGGAATTGGAGCAGATTTGTTATTGTTGACATTTACCAAAGGACAGTGACAGTCTTGTCCTGTATATCGTTCACACAGATCACATCATTACACAGTGTGTTGAGGTAGAACAAGGTCAAACAGTAAGAGGATGCAGAATAGAGTGTCACAGCCACAGAGAAAGAGCAGAACAGGCAGACAGTGAGGTGCAAGATCATAACGAGGTAGATTATGAGGTCAAGTGTCTATCTTATCGTACTGGGGGATAGGGAACAGTGGGGCAGAAGCTTTCCCTGAGCCTGTTGGTACGTGCTTTTAGACTTTTGTATCTACTGCCCAATGAAATGAAATGAAATGCAATATCTTTATTGTCATTGCATAGTACAATTTGTCATGCACCAATACAGTGAAAATGAGTTTGCAACTCTCATACTCAATGCTATAAAACAATAAGTAAAATAAATAAACAATAAATAAAATCAAGTAACCAGCCAGTACAAGCAATGCCCAGCAGTACAAAAGCACAACTCAGATGCATGACAGGCATAAAACCAGTATTAAAGTAGCAATATAACAAATTTATGGATGATACTTGATCGGTTGGTTCAGAATAATTATAGCTCTGGGAAAAAGCTATTTTTCAGTCTGGAAGTGCGGGCATAGAAAATCTTATAACGTCTGCCAGATGGAAGAAGTTCAAACGGATGATTGCATGGGTGTGTATTGTCCTTACAGATGCTTGAAGCTTTCCTTAGGCAGCGAGAGCTGTAGGTGTCCCCCAGGGCTGGGAGCTGTGTCCTGATCATCTTCTGTGCGCTAGAGACGGGCCGCTGAAGTGCTTTCCTGTCAGCTGCTGTACAACTGAGATACCACACAGAGACGCGGTACGTTAAGATGCTCTCGATGGTACAGCGGTAAAAGGTCACCAGTATCTGTTCTGGTAGACCAGCTTTCCTCAGCGTCCTGAGGGGAGGGGGAGGTGAGAGAATATCCGGGGTGGGGGGGGGATCTTTGATTGTACTGGCTTTGCCGAGGCAGTGGGAGGTGTGGACAGTCCATTGACGGGAGGCTGGGTCCCGTGACGTGCCCACAACTCTTACGGTCACAGGCACAGCCAGACTGCGAGGCATTCGGATCTGAGTCCTTCTGTGGAACACCGTCCATATAACAATTACAGCACGGAAACAGGCCGTCTCGGCCCTTCCAGTCCGTGTCAGCAGAGAACTTCTCAGAAGGGGGTTGGAGAGGGAGGGAGGGGAGGGGAGAGAAGGATAGGGAAGGGGCAGAGGTGGAGGGAAGGGGCAGACAGGGAAGGGAGGGGGAGGGGAGAGAGCGAAAGGGAAGGGGCAGAGTGGGAGGGAGAGGGAAGGGGAGGGAGGGAGAGGGAAGGGGCAGAGGGGGAGGGAGAGGGAAGGGACAGAGGGGGGGGGAGGGAGAGGGAAGGGACAGAGGTGGAGGGAGGGGGAAGGAAGGGGAAGAGGGAGAGGGAAGGGGAAGAGAGGGAGGAAGAAGGAAGGGACAGAGGGGGAGGGAAGGGGTAGAGAGGGAGGGTATGGGAGAAGGAGGGATGTGGAGGTAGGGAAGGAGCAAGAGGGAGGGAAGGGGTAGAGGGAGGGAGTGGTAGGGAAGGGATGCTGGAGGAAATATCAGTGGAAAGCAGGCCAGGCAGCATCCATGGATGTAAATAAACAGTCGCTGTTTCGGGCCGTGACCCTTCCTCAGGGCTGGAAAGAAAAAGGGGGGCAAAGCGCCGGAATAAAAAGTTGGGGGCAGAGGGGAAGGAGGACTGGCTGGAAGGTGATGGGTGAAGACGGGAGGACGGGAGAGGTAAAGGGCTGGAGAGGGCTCGGAGAGGAGTGCAAGGGGAGGAGGGACCCGGGGGAGGTGATGGGCAGGTGAAAGGAGGTAGGCAGCCAGAGTGGGGAATAGAAGAAGAGGGGAGCGGGAGGGAAACTATTCTTTTTTACCAGGAGGAGAAATTGATATCCACGCCATGATGTTTACACAGGCATTTACATCAGCAAGGCGCAGTGTTTTACAGGGGTACTGCAGGGAGACAGGACTGCTGTAACTGAAGTAAGAGGCCAGTACAGCGAAGATGGGCCAAAGGGCCTGTATGGGTAGAGCCCCTCCCATCCGCCACCTCCTCCGGGAGTTCATTCCGGGTCGATCAGGGTCGGGATCGTCCTCCCGGGGGGGGAGGGGGTAGAATCATCCTGCCCACCACCTCCCCCCTGACCCTCACATCAGAGGGGGGTTTCAAACCACGCACAAACCCGGCCGCCGGGGAGAAAGGTGCCCCCCACTCCCACGGGGTCAGAGGTAGGAGAGGGAGGGGAGTGGAGGGTGCAGGTCTGCCCTGTTTCCCCTTCCCCACTGGCTGCTCTCTGCTCCCTGGTTGTTGATTAATCCAATGTTTTCCCACCCTCCCCTCCCTCTGACGCCAGCACTCCGGGCTGAGCACGATGTCAGTGCCCCCGTGGCCCTGTCAGTCTGCAGCTTCCCCTCCCTCCCACCCCAGCAAATCCACAACTCCCACCCCTCCCCATCTGACCATAAAGCACAGGGGCAGAATTAGGCTGTTTAGCCCATCGAGTCTGCTCCACCTTCCACCGCGGCTGATTTATTATCCCCCTCAACCTCATTCTCCTGTCTTCTCCCCGTAACCTTTGACACCCTGTCTAATGGAAGTTCCGGGTCCGAGTGCGAGGACAATTTATTTAGACAGTTTAAACGCTGACCCAGATCAGAGGCGAGAGCCGATCTCGCTCGGTCTCTGTGATCTCCACTCCTCTCTCTTTCTGTGATCTTCACTCCTCCCTCTCTCTGTAATCTTCACTCCCCTCTCTCTCTCTGATCTTCACTCCCCTCTCTTTCTGTGATCTTCACTCCTCTCTTTCTGTGATCTTCACTCCTATCTCCCTGTGATCTTCACTCCTCTCTCCAGGGTGCCAGAGCCTCCCGCTGTTCCGTTGTTGGCTAACTCCGAACGCTGGCCCAGATGGACTGAAGAGACAGGGTGTTGGTCGGGACGAGAGCCGATCTCGCTCGCTGTCCACAATAGTAACCTCTGCTGCGCTGAGACTGTGAAGACAGCCCCGGCTGCCGTGCTCCGTGCTCGCTGATGCGATGAACTGATAAGCGAGGCTTTGGGCCTAGTTCGGGGTTTGGATCCGAGCACACATTCTGGTTTGGAAAGCCGATGCCATTTGCTTCGATTGTTTGCATGATTTGTGTTTTTGTTCTTTCCCTTGTGCATCAGATGTTGGTCTTTTATTTATAAATTTTAGTCTTTTTGTTCCTTAATTGGGCTCTTTCCGGTTTCTTGCTTTGAGGCTTCCTGTGAGCAGAGATATCTCAAGGCTGTATAATTTATACGTTTGTTGATAAGAAATCTGATATGCTTGAATGTTGAAGAAACTCTCAACCTCTGCTTTAAATATGATTGAAGGTTTGGCCTCCGCAGTCACTTGTGGCAATGAATTCCACAGATTCAACTCTGGCCCTAGACCCCCACCCCCGTCACTACAGGAAATGTCTTATGTGTGTGGGGTGGATGGCTACTGCACAGGACTGAAAGAAGCAGCGGAGGTCTGTAAATCTAGTCTGCTCCATCTTGTGCACTAGTCTACAAAGTACCCAGGACATCTTCAGGGAGCGGTGTCTCAGAAAGGCAGCGTCCATTATTAAGGACCCCCAGCACCCAGGGCATGTCCTTTTCTCACTGTGACCATCAGGTAGGAGGTACAGAAGCCTGAAGACACACACTCAGTGATTCAGGAACAGCTTCTTCCCCTCTGCCATCCGATTCCTAAATGGACTTTGAATCTTTGGACACTACCTCACTTCACTTTTTTTTAATATACAGTATTTCTGTCTTTGCACATTTTTTGATGATGCCGGCCACTTTATTGAGACGGCGAGAAATGTAGGCTCAGAACTTGGAGTATTGTGAGCAACTAGGGGTCCCTTATCCAAGAAAGGGCGGATGGCATTGGTGACAGCCCACAGCAGGTTCACAGAAAAAAAAATCATCCCGGGAATGGAAGGGTTAACATACAAAGAGCGTTTAATAACTCTGGGGCTGTACTCGCTGAGTTTATTGGAGGTGGTGGGGGGGGGGATCTCATCGAAAGTGATCGGAAATTGAAAAGCCTGGAGAGAGTGGATGTGGAGAATTAGAATCCGAATCAGGTTTATTATCACCAGCATGTGTTGTGAAATTTGTTAAGCTTAGCAGCGGCAGTTCAATGCAATACATAATACAGTGGAAAACAAAAATAATAATTAATAAATAAGTCAATCAATTACTGTATTCATCTATTGAATAGATGAAATATCATGCATAAAACAGAAATAATATGCTGTATACTTAAAAAGGGTTCAATATCCATTTAGAAATCGGATGGCAGAGGGGAAGAAGCTGTTCCTGAATCACTGAGTGTGTGCCTTCAGGCTTCTGTACCTCCGACCTGATGGTAACAGTGAGAAAAGGACATGTCCTGGGTGCTGGAGGTCCTTAATAATGGACGCCGCCTTTCTGAGACACCGCTCCCTGAAGACGTCCTGGGTACTTTGTAGACTAGTACCCAAGATGGAGCTGACTAAATTTACAACCTTCTGCAGCTTCATTTGGTCCTGTGCAGTAGCCACCCACCCCCCACCCCCAATACCAGACAGTGATCAGCCTGACAGAATGCTCTCCACAGTACATCTATAGAAGTTTCTGAATGTATTTGTTGACATACCAGATCTCTTCACACTCCTCATGAAGTATAGTCACTGTCTTGCCTTCTTTATAACCGCATCAGTATGTTGGGACCAGGTTCGATCCTCAGAGATCTTGACACCCAGGAACTTGAAACTGCTCATTCTCTCCACTTCAATGTGTTCCTTCGTCTTACCCTTCCTGAAGTCCACAATCAGCTCTTTCATTTTACTGATGTTGAGTGCCAGGTTGTTGCTGTGGCACCTCTCTGCTAGTTAGCATATCTCACTCCTGTACGTCCTCTCGTCACCGTCTGAGATTCTACCAACAATGGTTGTATTGTCAACACATTTATAGGTGGTATTTGAGCTATGCCTAGCCACACTGTCATGTGTATATAGAGAGTAGGGCAGTGGGCTAAGCACACACCCCTGAGCTGCGCCAGTGTTGATCGTCAGCGAAGAGGATATGTTATCACCAATCCACACAGACTGTGGTCTTCTGGTTAGGAAGTCGAGGATCCAATTGCAGAGGGAGGTACAGAGGCCCAGGTTCTGCAACTTCTCAGTCAGGATTGTGGGAATGATGGTGTTTATTGCTCAGCAATAGTCGATGAACAGCATCCTGACGTAGGTGTTCAAGAGGTCTAAAGCTGTGTGGAGAGCCATGGAGAGTGCATCTGCTGTTGATCTATTGTGGTGACAGTACAAACCGCCAGGCTCAACGAGAACTTCTACTCCGGCCTATCTGTGGAACTCTTTGCCACAGGCAGCTGTGGAGGCCAAGTCTGTATGTATATTTAAAGTGGAGGTTGATAGGTTCTAGATTGGTCAGGGCATGAAGGGATAGGAGGAGAAGGCAGGAGACTGAGGCTGAGAGGAACATTGGATCAGTCACGAGTAGAGCAGACTCGATGGGCCAAATGGCCTAATTCTGCTCCTATATCTCACGGTCTTATGGTCTTATTGAATCAGCCCCCCAGTACAATAAGACCAACTCTTGACCTCACAATCTACCTCGTTAGAGCAGGGTTGGGGGAGGGTTTAAACTAACTTGGAACCAGAGTGATAGGGCTGAGGATGGGACAGTTGATACATAAACCAACACAGTGTGCAGTGAGATGGTGAGGAAGGACAGGCAGATGACAGGGTAGAATGGATTGAGGTGTTATGCAACAGGGCGGCAAAATCAAAAAGGATGCTGAATACATCACTGAAGGTGTTCACGGTAGACAGCATGGACAGCGACCAGTCCACTGGGGCCATTGTCATCAGTTCAGACCTCTGCTTAACACAGGCACGACGGTGTGCCCTCAAGACAAACTTGTGAGGCCTCTGTCGTGCGACTTTTCCAGAATAATCTTCCTAAAGCGGTCCTTTCCACAACAGGGAAAGTGGAAAGCTGGAGACAAGAATAACGGAAGGATGTGAAACACACCCAACAACTGCTTCAGTAACTCCAAGATATCTTCGCTTGTCAGCTGGAAGGTTCGATTGACTTTTAACGCCTCTGTGGTGAATGGCGATTGATCTTGCAAGTAAGGAGTTCAAACGTACGCAGTTTACCAAATGCTCAATATCCGTAACCAATGAGCCAATTCAGAATCAGGTTTAATATTAACAGCATATGTTGTGAAATTTGTTAACTTTACGGCATCAGTACGATGAAATACATGATAAGTAGATATAAAGGAAAATAAATGATTTACAGTAGGTAGACAGATGTCTATTAAATAACAGAAATTAAAAAAAAAGTAGTGAGTTACTGTTCATGGGTTCACTGTCCATTTAGGAGTCATATCATTTCGGGGAAGCAGGTGTTCCTGAATCACTGAGTGAGTGCCTTCAGGCTGCGTAAATGGTTAAGTTAAAATAAATAAACTTTTTATTTTCTTCTTTTAAACTTTTTCATCTTTTTCCCTTCTTTCTTTGTCTATTTACCAGTTTGTCTTCCTTTGCACATCGGTTCTTTGTGATTCTTAAGCAAAAAAAAAGTACAGAGATTAAAATGTAGTGAGTTACTGTTCATGGGTTCAATGTCCATTTAGGAATCATATCATTTTGGGGAAGCAGGTGTTCCTGAATCACTGAGTGAGTGTCTTCAGGCTTCTGTATCTCTTCCCAACAGTAACAATGAGAAGAGGACACACAAAATGCTGGAGTAACTCAGCAGGCCAGGCAGCATCTGTGGAGAAAAAAGTACACTTAAAAAAAGTGTTTTGACTGAACTTTTTTTCCCCGATAGATGCTGCCTGACCTGTTGAGTCCCTCCAGCATTTTGTGTGTGTTGCTCGGATTTCCAGCATCTGCAGGTTGTCTCGTGTTTGCGAAGAGGGCACGTCCTGGGTGGTGGGGGTCCCTTAATGACGGATGCCGCCCGCTCCTTGAAGATGTCTTGGATACCACGGGGGCTAGTACCCATGACGGAGCTGACTAATTTTACAAGTTTCTACACCTTCGATCTTGTGCGGTAGCCCTCCTCCCCACCCCTCATACCACACGGTGATGCAGCCTGTCAGAATGCTCCCCACGGTACACTTGTAGAAGTTTTCAAGTGTTATAGGTGACAGAGCAAATCTCCTCAAACTTTAAATGAAATATAACTCCTAATGACTTACTTGTGTGAGATGTGACCAGTTAAATAAAGCTGACGGTGCTTTACAATATTGCAACATCCAGGGGATTGGGGTCAAACTTGTGTGAGACCTCCCGGCAATATTGTACAGTGTGTTAAAGGTATTGTGACAGCCATCCCATGCAATGTGTACGGCATTTAACTTACAGTTTGGTCCTGTGTTTAACCAATATGACCGTGGCCTAGCGTTGGACAGTCATTACCAGATTAACACAAAATACTCTGCAGATGCTGGGGTCAAAGCAACACTCACAACACGCTGGAGGAACTCAGGTTGGGCAGCATCCGTGGAAATGATGAATCGACGTTTCAGGCCGGAACCCTTCATCAGGACTGAAGAGGGGAGGGGCAGAGGCCCTATAAAGAAGGTGGGGGGAGGGTGGGAAGGAGAAGGCTGGTAGGTTCCAGGTGAAAAACCAGTAAGGAGAAAGATAAAGGGGCAGGGGAGGGGAAGCAGGGAGGGGATAGGCAGGAAAGGTGAAGAAGGAATAGGGAAAAACACAATGGGTAGTAAAAGCAGGCAGAACCATGAGGGAGGTGATAGGCAGCTGGGGGAGTGGGCAGAGTGAAATAGGGATGAGGAAAGGGAGGGGGAGGGAAGTTGGAGAATTCTATGTTCATACCCAGGGCCTGGAGACATCCCAGATGGTATATGAAGTGTTGCTCCTCCAACCTGAGTTTGGCCTCATCATGGCAGTAGAGGAGGCCATGTATGGACATATCCGAATGGGAGTGGGAAGCAGAGTTGAAGTGCATGGCTACTGGGAGATCCTGTCTGTTGTGGCGGACGGAGCGGAGGTGCTCGACGAAGCGGTCCCCCAATCTGCGTCGGGTTTCACCAATGTAGAGGAGGCCGCACCGAGAGCACCGGATGCAATAGATGACCCCAACAGACTCACAAGTGAAGTGTTGCCTCCTCTGGAAGGACTGTTTGGGGCCCTGAATGGTGACAAGAGAGGAGGTGTAGGGACAGGTGTAGCACTTGCGCTTACAGGGATAAGTGCCGGGTGGGAGATCCGTGGGGAGGGACGTGTGGACCAGGGAGTCGCGGAGGGACCGACCCCTGCAGAAAGCGAAGAGGGGTGGAGAGGGAAAGATGTGCTTAGTGGTGGGGTCCTGTTGAAGGTGGTGGAAGTTGCGGAGGATAATATGCTGGATCCGGAGGCTGGTGGGGTGGTAGGAGAGGACAAGGGGACTTCTGTCCCTGTTGTGATGGCGGGAGGATGGGGTGAGGGCCAAAGTGCGGGAAATGGATGAGATGCGGGTGAGGGCATCATTGATGACGGCAGAAGGGAAACCACGATCCTTAAAGAAAGAGGACATTTGAGATGTCCTGGAACAGAAAGCCTCATCCTGGGAGCAGATGTGGGGGAGACGGAGGAACTGGGAATAGCTACTGCCCACGCAACACACATAAAAGTTGCTGGTGAACACAGCAGGCCAGGCAGCATCTCTAGGAAGGGGTAAAGTATATTACTAGTAAGAAATTTGAAAGTGGGAGGGGGAGGGGGAGATCCAAAATGATAGGAGAAGATAGGAGGGGGAGGGATGGAGTCAAGAGCTGGACAGGTGATTGGCAAAAGGGATATGACAGGATCAGGGACAGGAGGTCAGGGGAGAAAGACAAGGGGGAGGCGAACAGAGAATGGGCAAGGGGTATAGTCAGAGGGACAGAGGGAGAAAAAGGAGAGTGAGAGAAAGAATGTGTGTATATAAATAGATAATGGATGGGGTACGAGGGGGAGGTGGGGCATTAGCGGAAGTTAGAGAAGTCGATGTTCATGCCATCAGGTTTGAGGCTACCCAGACGGAATATAAGGTGTTGTTCCTCCAACCTGAGTGTGGCTTCATCTTTACAGTAGAGGAGGCCGTGGATAGACATGTTAGAATGGGAATGGGATGTGGAATTAAAATGTGTGGCTACTGGGAGATCCTGCTTTCTCTGGCAGACAGAGCGTAGGTGTTCAGCAAAGCAGTCTCCCAGTCTGTGTCGGGTCTCGCCAATATATAGAAGGCCACATCGGGAGCACTGGACGCAGTATATCACCCCAGCCGACTCACAGGTGAAGTGTCACCTCACCTGGAAGGACTGTCTGGGGCCCTGAATGGTGGTAAGGGAGGAAGTGTAAGGGCATGTGTAGCACTTGTTCCGCTTACAAGGATAAGTGCCAGGAGGGAGATCAGTGGGGAGGAATGGGGGGGGGGGGGAGAATGAACAAGGGAGTCGCGTAGGGAGCGATCCCTGCGGAAAGCAGAGAGATGGGGGGAGGGAAAGATGTGCTTAGTGGTTGGATCCTGTTGGAGGTGGCGGAAGTTACAGAGAATAATATGTTGGACCCGGAGGCTGGTGGGGTGGTAGGTGAGGACCAGGGGAACCCTGTTCCTAGTGGGGCTACTACCCATTGTGTTTTCCCCTATTCCTTCTTCACCTTTCCTGCCTATCCCCTCCCTGCTTCCCCTCCCCCACGCCTTGATCTCTCCCCTTACTGGTTTTTCACCTGGAACCTACCAGCCTTCTCCTTCCCACCCTCTCCCCACTTTCTTTATAGGGCCTCTGCCCCTTCCCTCTACAGTCCTGACGAAGGGTTCCGGCCCGAAACGTCGACTGATCGTTTCCACGGATACTACCATTACCAGATTAACTTCTGCCGAAGAAGTTCATCGGAAACTTCCCCCGCTCCTGTGACCCACTTTGTGACTTTTGTTTTGAACAGCGCAGATCTTTAGGAAGTACTATGCTTAAAAGTGGCCTCACTTCAGTTGCGCTTCTTTGAATCGGCCAGCATGGGAGTGGGACGGCGGACACGGCTGGGCTAAACCGTGGGGATGTCTTCTCGGGCTGTGTTTTTGTTTGCCGGGCCCGAAGGCGCTCCCGGCCCGGGGTTTGATTTGGTAACAATTTCCGCCTCCACCGCCACAGACTGCAGAGCTGAGATGTTCCGCGCTTGAGAACTTGCGCAATTTTAACCCTGCCCGTTGCGAAACAGCCTGACGCACAGCTACCAGTACTGATCTTCTTCGAAGGCTTTTCCTCGCCGTCTGATACCGAGAGAGACACGAAACAAAAAACAGCGGAAAGGTTTAGTGTCGGGGCGGCGTGCACATGTCAGAATTCAGCCGGACCTTCCCTCCTGATCTGCTCACGCCGCTGCGCCCTTGCAAGAGCCCCCGTGTTCTCGCAGCCCGGTGCAAAGGACCCCCAGCCACTAAGCACATCCGCCGGCAGGGACCCCCACCGCCCAGGGCACGCTGTCTTCCCGCTGCCGCCGCCCAGAAAGGATACGGGGAGCCTCTGGGCCACAGCATCGGGTTCAGGGGCAGTCATCACCCTTTAACCATCAGGCTGTTGACGCAAAGGGGAAAACTTCACTCACCCCGTCACTGAAAATTTCCCACAGCCTATAGATTCACTTCCAAGGACTGTTCATCTCATGTTCTCGATAGCTATCTATCTGTCTGTCTATCTATCTGAATTGAATTGACATCCTTCACATACATGAGTAAAAATCCTTACGTTGTCTTTGTCTGAATGTGCAATGTGCAATTTATAGTAATTTTGTAATAAATATTATGTACAACAGGACAGTCAATATAACATAGAAATACAGTTGTATCAGTGTGAATTAATCAGTCTGATGGTCTGGTGGAAGAAGCTGTCCTGGAGCCTGTTGGTCCTGGCGTTTATGCTGCGGTACTGTTTCCCGGATGGTAGTAGCTGAAACAGTTTGTAGTTGGGGTGACTCAGGTCCCCAATGATCCTTCAGGCCCTTTTTACACACCTGTCTTTGTAAATGTCCTGAATAGAGGGAAGTTCACATCTACAGATGCACTGGGCTGTCCACACCACTCTCTGCAGAGTCCTGCGATTGAGGGAAGTACAGTTCCCATACCAGGCAGTGATCCAGCCAGTCAGGATGCTCTCAATTGTGCCCCTGTAGAAAGTTCTTAGGATTTGGGGGCCCAGACCAAACATCTTCAACCATCTGAGGTGAAAGAGGTGCTGCTGTGCTCTTTTCGCAACACAGCCAGTATGTACAGACCATGTGAGATCCTCGGTGATGTTTATGCCGAGGAATTTAAAGCTGTTCACCCTCTGAACCCCAGATCCATTGATGTTAATAGGGGTTAGCCTGTCTCCATTCCTCCTCTAGTCCACAACCAGCTCCTTTGTTTTTGCAACATTGAGGGAGAGGTTGTTTTCTTGACACCACTGTGTCAGGGTGATGACTTCCTCGCTGTAGGCTGCCTCGTTATTATTGGAGATTAGGCCAATCAATGTTGTGTCATCGGCAAATTTAATTGGAAGATTGCAGCTGTGAGTGGCAACACAGTCATGGGTATACAGAGAGTAAAGGAGGGGGCTTAGTATACAGCCGTGAGGGGCACCTGTGTCAAGGGGCAGAGGTGAGGGAGCCCACTGTTACCACCTGCTGGCGATCTGACAGGAAGTCCAGGATCCAGCTACACAAGGCAAGGTGAAGGCCGAGGTCTCTGAGCTTCTTGTCGAGTATATACAGTATCTGTCTATCTATCTGTCTGTCTGTCTGTCTGTCTATCTATCTATCTATCTATCTATCTATCTATCTATCTATCTATCTATCCGTCTATCTCTCTAACTGTCTGTCTACCTATCTATCCATCTATATATCTATCTATCCAGCTGTCTGTCTATCTGTCTATGTATCTATCTATCTATCTGTCTGTCTACCTGTCTGCCTATCTATCTATATGTGTCTATATATCTATCTATCTGTCCATCTGTCTATATGTCTGCCTATTTGTCTATCTATCTGTCTATATATCTGTCTATCTTTCTATCTATCTGTCTATCTGTCCATCTGTCTGTCAATCTGTCTATTTATTTATTCTTCTATATTTGCACAATTAACAGACTTTGGTTGAACACTCTAGTGCAGGGGCGGCCAACCTTTTACATTCCATGCGTCAATTTGTTCACTCACGAGTTCAGATGCGCCATACAGCTCTTGTACCCCCATTCAATTCCTGTAAAAATATGTTAATTGCATGAAAAACCTGACGCACTGTGAAAGGTTGGCCACCCCTCCGGGTGCAGTCCTTCATTGATTCTGTTCTGGTTAATATTCTATAGATTTATTGAGTATGCCCACAGGAAAACGAATCTCCGGGCTGGATAAGGGTGACATGCCTGTGCCTTGATAATAAACTTACGCTGAACTTTGAATCTCGTAATGCGCATGACAATGGACAATGACGGGTTTCTCGCCTGTCGGGAACCCCGATAAAACACGGCGAGCTAGCCCTGTTTTTCAATCACTTACATCAATGGTGGCTATGAATGATGCTTCTCAGACTGACGGGAAGGATGGAATAACGAGCTGACCCTCGCTAGGCAGCAGCCCCAGATCTTTGTGGCCATGGGGTGCTCTGGTGTGAACAGGCTGCCAATGCTTTCCCGATTCAATAGACAATAGGTGCAGGAGTAGGCCATTCGGCCCTTCGAGCCAGCACCGACATTCACTGTGATCATGGCTTGATGGACGAGGACAGCGTGATACCTCCATGGCTGAAACAAAAAGACTTTAAAGGTCTAAGTCCCAGTCCAAAGTACACTTATGTCGCCACACACAACCCTGTGGTTTATTTTCTTGAGGGCATACTCAATAAATCCATAATACAATAATAAATCCTCGGCTTTGCCTGTTGCTGGCGGCCAGGGCTGGGGTCGAAGCGCTCGGCAGAGATGGTGCTCGGTGTCGGAGAGCTGGTCGGAGGCTCGAAGTTTTCGGACGGACTCAGAGTCGGACTGTGGTCGGGTGCTTCCAGGATGCTGCATCGGCAAGTTTGTGGTGCTGGAAGCTCATGGCAGGGAGAGTTTCTCCCTTCAACTGTCTGCATGAGATGTTTGGACTTTCGAGAGACTTTGAGACTTTTTACCATGCCCATGGTCTGTTCTTCATCAAATTACGGTATTGCTTTGCACTGCTGTAACTATATGTCATAATTATGTGGTTTTTGTCAGTTTTTTTTAGTCTTGGTTTGTCTTGTGTTTCTCTGATATCATTCTGGAGGAACAAATTGTATCATTTCTTAATGCATGCATTACTAAATGACAATAAAAGAGGACTGCGTGTCCTCATAATCTAAAAATAAATAAATAAATAAATACATAAGCAAGAAATATTGAGAAGATGAGACGAAGAGTCCTTGAAAGTGAGTCCATAGGTTGTAGGAACATTTCAGTGAGGGGGCGAGTGAAGTTGAGAGCAGCTATCCCCTTTTGTTTCAAGGGCCTGATGTTTGAGGGGTAGTAACTGTTCCTGAACCTGATGGTGTGAGTCCTGAGGCTCCTGTACCTTCTACCTGATGGCAGCAGTGAGAAAAGAGCACGGCCTGGGGGCCTGGATGACGGATGCTGCTTTCCTGTGACGGGGTTGCATGTAGGTGTGTTCAATGGTGGGGAGGGCTTTACCTGTGATGGACTGGGCCATCCCCACTACACTTTGTAGGATTTTCCGTTCAGGGGCATTGACGACAGCAGGCAGTGATGCAGCCAGTCAGCACACTCTTCACCACACATCTAGAGCAGCCTGTCGAGGTTTTCGATGTCATGTAGACTTGTAAGGCAGTAATGTGCGCTTCGCATACGTGAAGGATGAAATAACAGTGCGCACGGGACTATAAAGGGTGACGGGCCTGAGAGAATCTCGACCACGGCAAGGAAAATTGCAGCAACTGTTTGGTCTCCCAGGGACATAATCCCGAAACAGCCTGCTGGTATCGGCCACTGCTGGGCCCTCCCTGCAGCGCACTTCCAAAATGGGCTTTGTGCAGGCCACCTGGGTCAGGATTGTGAACAAGAGAAATCCTGCAGGTGCCGGATATCCAGGGCAACACGCACACAAATGCCGGAGGAACTCAGCAGGTCAGGCGGTACACAGACGACGTCTCAGGTCGAGACCCTTCATCAGGACTGGAGAAAAACTACTGAGGAGTCAGAGTAAGAAGGTGGGGGGAGTGGAGGAGGAAGTACAAGGTGGCGGGTGATGGGTGAAACCGGGAGGTAGGGGAGGAGGTGAAGTAAAGAGCTGGGAAGTTGATGGGTGGAACAGATACAGGGCTGGAGAAGGGGGAGTCTGCTCGGAGAGGACAGAAGGCCATGGATGTAAGGGAAAAGGGGAAGGAACACAGGAGAGAGGTGATGGGCAAGCAAGAGGATAAGGTGAGAGAGGGAAATGGGGCTGTTATTTCATTGTTACCACTGTGGGTAAAAACTTATCCATCTTGGAGAAATGATGCCACAACTGTTGGTAATTTTAACAAAGGGAACTTAGTCCGAGGTGTGGGATCCCTAAGGCAATCGCAAAGTTCAAAGTAAAATTTATTGTCAGACTACATACACGTCACCACACACAACCCTGAGATTCATTTTCCTGCGGGCATACTTGGCAAATCTATAGAACGGTAACTGTAAACAGGATCAATAAACAGCAATAAATAACGAGAGCATGAAATAACAAAATAGCAGAGTCCTTAAATGAGAATGGTTATCCCCTTCTGTTCGAGAGCCTGGTGGTTGAGGGGTAGTAACTGTTCCTGAACCTGGTGGTGTGAGTCCTGAGGCTCTTGTACCTTCTACCTGATGGCAGCAGTGAGAAAAGAGCACGGCCTGGGGGGTGAGGATCTCTGACGACGGATGCTGCTTTTCTACAGCAACTTTGACTCTTTGGTGGAGGTAGTTCGGGGGAGGGTGATTGAAAATGCATGTGGACAGATGTATGCCATGTTCAGTTTGGCATTTGATAACATCCTGGAGTTGATTCCAAAGGTCGAAGAATGAAGTTGAGGACCGATGGTGGCCCGTCCTGCGGGAGAAGGTGTCTGCCAGTGCTTGTGAGTCGTGTGGGTGGGGACGGAGGAATATCTGTTGTTTTGATACTATCGTTCTGTTGAAGACTGTGGCCATGCTATATGGCGACCCTTGTGGGTTCCCCCAGTGCATCCTGGGACCGTGAGTCAGTGAGGGTGTGGGGAGGAGGTGGGGGAAACCCTCCTGGGTGGGCAGACTCCACACAGGCTGCGCCTGAGGTCGGGATCGAACCAGGATCTCTGGAATGGTGATGTAGCAACACTCTCTGCTGTGCCGCGCCCTGTCCTGATCACTGTGGCTACCTGTAACAGCTCTCTTGTCCTGTTCAGAGTAGGAAGAGGAAGAGATAGATGCCTTACAAGGAAATTACAGTGTTACAGTAGCATTACAGGTGCACAGATATCCCAATATTAGAAGAGAATTAAGAAAGCATAAAAAATAAGTTACCTCAAACAGACTAACAGGAGGGGTCATCACTTCCCGGTCTATAGGTTGACTCATTATAGAGCCTAATGTCCGGGGGTAAGAATGACCTGATATGGCACTATTTGGAGCGGGGCAGTTGTCTCAGTCTATCACTAAAAGTGCTCCTCTGTTCAACCAAGGTGGCGTGCAGAGGGTGAGAAACATTGTCCAGAATTGCCAGAATTTTCCGTAGAGTCCTTTGCTCTACCACAGCCTCCAGAGTGGCCAGTTTGACTCCGACAACAGAGACAGCCTTTCTAATCAGTTTACCGAGCCTGTTGGCATCACCCGTGTTGATGCCATTGCCCCAGCACAACAGCGCAGGGAAGATTGTACTGCTGACAACAGACTGGTGGGACATGTGAAGGAGAGGCCTGCACACTCTGAAGGACCTCGGTCTCCTCAGGAAGTGGTGGCGACCCTGGCCCTCCTTGTACATAGCCCCTGTGTGTTGGTGCTCCACTCTGTGTACTGGTGGGTCCTCGGGTGGCTGTAGAGACTGATCTGGGATCCACGTATGGTGCTGCAGTGTGGGCAGGAGTTCTGGTGGCTGTGGTTAGTGGTTGGGTACTTTGGTTGTTCAGTGTCTCCTTTTGAAGCAGTCCCTTGCTCTCTGCGGCAACAGCGGACGTCACCGCGTGTGGCGTAGCTCCCTCGCGAACAGCTTCCCTCCAGTTGTGCCTGCTGAGAGCAATAGTGCTGGAGTCTTCCACAGATGCTGCCCGGCCCGCTGAGTTCCTCCAGCATTTTGCGTGTGTTGCTCTGGATTTCCGGCGTCTGCAGATGGTCTCGTGTTTATTCATTTCCACACATGCTGCGTGACCTGCTGGGTTCTTCCATAATTTTAAAAACATAGAAACATAGAAAACCTACAGCACAATACAGGCCCTTTTATCCACAAAGCTGTGCCGAACATGTACTTACTTTAGAAATTACCTTGGGTTACCCATAGCCCTCTATTTTTCTAAGCTCCATGTACCTATCCAGGAGTCTCTTAAAAGACCCTATCGTATCTGCCTCCACTCACCGCCGGCAGCCCATTCCACACACTCACCACTCTCTGTGTAAAAAACTTACCCCTGGCATCTCCTCTGTACCTACTTCCAAGCACCTGAAAACTGTGCCCGTTCGTGCTAGCCATTCCAGCCCTGGGAAAAAGCCTCTGACTATACACACGATCAATGCCTCTCATCATCTTATACACCTCTATCAGGTCACCTCTCATCCTCCGTCACTCCAAGGAGAAAAAGCCAAGTTCACTCAACCTATTCTCATAAGGCATGCTCCCCAACCCAGGCAACATCCTTGTAAATCTCCTCTGCACCCTTTCTATGGTTTCCACGTCCTTCCTGTAGTGAGGTGACCAGAACTGAGCACAGTACAGCAAGTGTGGTCTGACCAGCGTCCTATATAGCTGCAACATTACCTCTCGGTTCCTAAATTCACAATTGATGAAGGCCAATGCACCGTATGCCTTCTTAACCACAGAATCAACCTGCACAGCAGCTTTGAGTGTCCTATGGACTCGGACCCCAAGATCCCTCTGATCCTCCACACTGCCAAGAGTCTTACCAGTAATTATATTCTGCCATCATATTTGACCTACCAAAATGAACAACCTCACACTTATCTGGGTTGGACTCCATCTGCCACTTCTCAGCCCAGTTTTGCATCCTATCCATATCCTGCTGTAACCTCCGACAGCCCTCCACACCATCCACAACACCCCCAACCTTTGTGTTATCAGCAAATTTACTAACCCATCCCTTCACTTCCTCATCTAGGTCATTTATAAAAATCACGAAGAGAAGGGGTCCCAGAACAGATCCCTGAGACACACCACTGGTCACCGGCCTCCATGCACAATATGACCTGTCTACGACCACTCTTTGCCTTCTGTGGACAAGCCACTTCTGGATCCACAAAGCAATGTCCCCTTGGATCCCAGGCCTCCTTACTTTCTCAGTGAGCCTTGCATGGGGTACCTATCAAATGCCTTGCTGAAATCCATATACACTACATCTACTGCTCTACCTTCATCAATGTGTTTAGTCACATCCTCAAAAAATTCAATCAGGCTCATAAGGCATGACCTGCCCTTGACAAAGCCATGCTGACTATTCATAAGCATATTATGCCTCTCCAAATGTTCATAAATCCTACCCCTTAGCATCTTCTCCATCAACTTACCAACCACTGAAGTAAGACTCACTGGTCTATAATTTCCTGGGCTATCTCTGCTCCCTTTCTCGAATAAAGGAACAACATCCGTAACCCTCCAATCCTCCAGAACCTCTCCTGTCCCCATTGATGATGCAAAGATCATCGCCAGAGGCTCAGCAATCTCCTCCCTCGCCTACTGCAGTAGCCTGGGGCACATCTCGTCCAGTCCCAGTGACTTAACCAACTTGATGCTTTCCAAAAGCTCCAGCACATCCTCTTTCTCAATGTCTACATGCTCAAGCTTTTCAGTCCACTGTAAGTCATCCCTACAATCGCCAAGATCCTTTTCCGTAGTGAATACTGAAGCAAAGTATTCATTAAGTACCTCCACTACGTCCTCCAGTTCCATACACTCTTTTCCACTGTCACACTTGATCGGTCCTATTCTCTCACGTCTTATCCTCTTGCTCTTCACATACTTACGGAATGCCTTGAGGTTTTTCTTAATCTTGTCTGCCAAGGCCTACTCATGGCCTCTTCTGGCTCTCTTAATTTCTTTCTTATGCTCCTTCCTGCTAGCCTTATAATCTTCTAGCTCTCTTTCATTAGCTAGCTTTTTGAACCTTGCATAAGTTCTTCTTTTCTTCTTGACTAGATTTACAACAGCCTTCGTACATCACAGTTCCTGTACCCTACCATCCTTTCCCTGTCTCATTGGAATGTACCTGTGCAGAAACGCACGCAAATATCCCCTGAACATTTGCCACATTTCTGCCATGCATTTCCCTGAGAACATCTGTTCCCAATTTCTGTTTCCAAGTTCCTGCCTGATAGCTTCATATTTTCCCTTACTCCAATGAAACACTTTTGTAACTTGTCTGTTTCTGTCTTTCTCTGATGCTATGGTAAAGGAGATATAATTGTGATCACTATCTCCAAAATGCTCTCCCACTGAGAGATCTGACACCTGACCAGATTCATTTCTCAATACGAGATCAAGTACAGCCTCTCCTCTTGTAGGCTTATCTACATATTGTGTCAAGAAACCTTCCTGAACACACCTAACAAACTCCACCCCATCTTAGCCCCTCACTCTAGGGCCATGCCAATCGATATTTGGGAAATTAAAATCTCCCACCACGACAACCCTGTTATTGTTACACCTTTCCAGAATCTGTTTCCCTATCTGCTCCTCGATGTCCCTGTTACTATTAGATGGTCTCTAAAAAACAGCCAGTAGATTTATTGACCCCTTCCTGTTCTTAACTTCCACCCACAGAGACTCCGTAGACAATCCTTCCATGTCTTCTTCCTTTTCTGCAGCTGTAACACGATTATCTCTGATCAACAGTGCCATGCCCCCACCTCTTTTGCCTCCCTTCCTGTCCTTTCTGAAACATCTAAAGCCTGGCACTTGAAGTAACCATTCCTGTCCCTGAGCCATCCAAGTCTCTGTAATGGCCACAACATCGTAGCTCCAAGTACTGATCCATGCTCTAAGCTCATCCGCTTTGTTCATAATACTCCTTGCGTTAGACACATCTCAAACCATCGGACTGAGCACATCCCTACCTCAATCACCTGCCTATCCTCCCTATCGCACTGTCTCCAAACTTTCTCTATTTGTGAGCCAACCACCTCTTCCTCTGTCTCTTCAGTTTGGTTCCCACCCAGCAATCCTAGTTTAAACTCTCCCCAGTAGCTTTAGCAAATCTCCCTGCCAGGATATTAGTCCCGTGGGATTCAAGTGCAACCCGTCCTTTTTGTACAGGTCACTCCTGCCCCAAAAAAGGTCCCAGTGATCAAGAAATCTGAATCCAATCAGCTCTGCCAGGGTTTGCAGGCCTTCACTTCCCACAAGGCGAAACCGCACATCAAGAATGGCAGTGATGCTTCACTTCCATATGAGCTCAATGCTCTTTTGGCGAGGAGCTGATCATTGACTTCAGGAGAAGGAAACCAGAGATCCATGAGCCAGTCCTCATCGAGGGATCAGAGGTGGAGATGGAGCATGGGATCACTATGGGTACAGGGGGGATTTCCTGGGATGGTGGGTCCTCCAGGGAATTGAGTGTTTTGTAGATAGGAGTAGAATAAAACCACAGCATTAATTAGGGAGTGGGGTAAACCCCTGACAAAACATTCTGCACTGGGCTGTGTACAGGACACACAAAATACTGGGGAGCTCAGCAGGTCAGGCAGTATCTATGGAGAGAAATAAAGAGTCAACGTTTCGGGTCTCTTCAGCCCTTTACCTTTTCCACCCATCACCTCCCAGCCTCTCACTTCACCCTCCCACTCACTCACCTTCCCCCTCACCTGGCTCCACCTATCACCTCCCAGCCTCTCACTTCACCCTCCCACTCACTCACCTTCCCCCTCACCTGGCTCCACCTATCACCTCCCAGCCTCTCACTTCACCCTCCCACTCACTCACCTTCCCCCTCGCCTGGCTCCACCCACCACCTCCCAGCCTCTCACTTCACCCTCCCACTCACTCACCTTCCCCCTCGCCTGACTCCACCTATCACCCCCCAGCCTCTCACTTCCTCACTCACCTTCCCCCTCGCCTGGCTCCACCTATCACCTCCCAGCCTCTCACTTCACCCTCCCACTCACTCACCTTCCCCCTCACTCACCTTCCCCCTCGCCTGGCTCCACCTATCACCCCCCAGCCTCTCACTTCACCCTCCCACTCACTCACCTTCCCCCTCCTCCACCTATCACCTCCCAGCCTCTCACTTCACCCTCCCACTCACTCACCTTCCCCCTCACCTGGCTCCACCTATCACCTCCCGGCCTCTCACTTCACCCTCCCACTCACTCACCTTCCCCCTCGCCTGGCTCCACCTATCACCCCCCAGCCTCTCACTTCACCCTCCCACTCACTCACCTTCCCCCTCGCCTGGCTCCACCTATCACCTCCCAGCCTCTCACTTCACCCTCCCACTCACTCACCTTCCCCCTCGCCTGGCTCCACTTATCACCCCCCAGCCTCTCACTTCACCCCCCCACTCACTCACCTTCCCCCTCGCCTGGCTCCACCTATCACCTCCCAGCCTCTCACTTCACCCTCCCACTCACTCACCTTCCCCCTCACCTTCAGACTGCCGTGAATGAGAGCCATACCGTGCGACGGGTCAGCCAGTGCCGTGGACCTCTGGGTCGTCTCCATGACTGATGTCAATCAGTAAAGGGGAAGGAGCTGCAGATGGGTCCGGCAGCCTTCAGTCTGGGGGACGGCATGTCACTGGTGGGGCTCGAGAGATAACCGCACCAAGACATTGTGTGACCAGTCCTGATGAAGGGACTCGGCCTGAAAGGTCGAACTTTTATTCATTTCCACAGATGCTGCCTGGTCTGCTGAGTTCCTCCGGCACTTTGTGTGTGTTGCCCGAATTTCAAGCATCTGCAGATTCCCGCTTGTCAGGAAGGGTAGAGGGGTGCTTTTATACTGTGTCTCAACAGTTCCTGGAGAAGGGGTAGTTTCACTGAGTCTCAACCAGGCAGTCTGTGACTGAACGGTGTGGGGGGAGCTTCACTCTGTCTCTGACCCCAGGAGCGTGTGATAGGACGGTGTGGAGAGAGCTTCACTCCTTGACTGATCTCAGGAGTGTGTGATGGGACGGTGTGGAGGGAACTTCATTCTGTGTCTGACCCCGGGAGTGTGTGATGGAACAGTGCGGAAGGAGATTCACTCCGTGTCTGACCCCGGGAGTGTGTGATGGGACGGTGCGGAGGGAGCTTCACTCTGTGTCTGACCCCAGGAGTGTGTGATGGGACGGTGTGGAGGGAACTTCATTCTGTGTCTGACCCCGGGAGTGTGTGATGGAACAGTGCGGAAGGAGATTCACTCCGTGTCTGACCACGGGGGTGTGTGATGGGACGGTGTGGAGGGAGATTCACTCTGTGTCTGACCCCAGGAGTGTGTGATGGGACGGTGCGGAGGAAACTTCATTCTGTGTCTGACCCCGGGGGTGTGTGATGGAACGGTGCGGAGGGACATTCACTCCGTGTCTGACCACGGGGGTGTGTGATGGGATGGTGTGGAGGGAGATTCACTCTGTGTCTGACCCCAGGAGTGTGTGATGGCACGGTGCGGAGGGAACTTCACTCTGTGACTGACCGCGGGGGTGTGTGATAGGATGGTGAGGAGGGAGATTCACTCCGTGTCTGACCCCGGCAGTGTGTGATGGGACGGTGTGGAGGGAGCTTCACTCAGTGTCTGTCCCCTTTTTTTTTAAACAAAATTCTTTATTACAAATGTCGGTGCTATACAATATTTACAAAACCAGTGACTAACATATTTACTACACTACAAACAGACAATACATGTTAAACCAATATATTGCCATCCTCATCAATGATGGCATTTACACCCCGCGGAGCTGAACGGTCCCGGAACACCTCTACGGTCGCCGTGGACTGTGCGTATTCCTTTTCAATGTTCACCCGGGCACGAACATACCCCCTAAAAATAGCCAGGCAGTCCGCCCGGGGAGATCCTCCTGACACCCTTTTCCAGGAGCCACGGATGGCAATTTTCGCCAGCCCCAGGAGCAAGTTGACAAGGACATCCTCATCCCTCTGTGCCCCCCTCCTTACTGGATGACCATATATGACTAGGGTGGGACTGAAATGCAACCAGAAGGCGAGAAGCAGCCCACGCAAAAACGCGAAAAGGGGCTGCAGCCTCACACACTCCACGTACATGTGGTACACGGTCTCCTCCAGCCCGCAGAAGTGACATGCGGCTGGGATATCCGTGTACAGACTAAAGAACTTATTGCAGGGCACCACTTTGTGCAGCACCCTCCAGCCGAGATCCCCAAGGTGCATGGGGAGGACTCCCTTGTAAAGGGACTTCCATTGGGGACCCCCCTCACCTCCAGGTGGGAAGACCGACCGCCATGGCGTGTCGGGGCGGTGGACAAGGGCTAGGAAGTGGAGGGTGTGGAGCAGCAGCCCATAAAGGTACCTCCTGCCTGCATCCCTGAATGGGATTGTGGGTGTCGATGAGAGACGGCTCAAGTTGTGTGGATTCGTCTCTCGGGTAAGGCTGCGGGGCCTGGGCCCGACGAGCAGCTCAGCTTGAGTCGATCCACACACCTGAGCCGCACCGACATCCGCTGAGGCAGGGCAAGGGTCGGCCAGGACCCCGCCCTCTGCCAGAGGAGGGGATTCCCGGCCTGAGGCAACCATGTTCCAGACTCTCAGTAGGTCCTGATAGAAGCCAGGCAGCCTCTGCAAAGCAGCACGGCTGACGCCTGCCGGTGGTAGCTGCATATCTTCGTGAAGGCAGCAGCCCCTCCGGAGGAAGAAAGTTGCCAACACGTGCCACCTGGGAGGGTGCTCGGCGTACAGGAATCTCTGCAGAGTCCTGAGGCGGAGAGCCGCCAGCCGTGTGCGTACACACACCAGCGACTGTCCGCCCTCTCCTACTGGGAGACTCAGAACCACTGCAGAGACCCAGTGTTTCCTGTTTCCCCAGAAGAAGTCCACTAGCTTCCTCTGCATTCTCACGACAAAAGGGGCAGGGGGGGCCAAGGTGACCATCCGGTACCACAACATGGAGGCCACCAGCTGGTTTATGACCACCACCCTGCCTCGATAGGAAAGCACCCTGAGAAGGCCTGACCAGCGCCCCAGCCGGGCCATGACTTCTGTCTCCAGGTCCTGCCAGTTCGCCAGTCGGGTATCCCCAGAAGGACTCAGGTAGACTCCCAGATAGAGAAGACGTCTGGTGCTCCACTCAAAAGCTCTCATCTCCTCCGGCAGGGAGTCCACCTGCCACTGGCCTACTAAGAGTCCGGAACATTTCGCCCAGTTGATCCTCGCGGAGGATGCTGCCGAGAAAACATCTTGGCACTCGCGCATCCTCCGCAGGTCACAGGGGTCTGTCATCGTGAGGAGTACGTCATCGGCGTAGGCCGAGAGGATGACCTCCATGTCCGGTTCACGCAGAACCAGACCTGTCAGCCTTTGCCGAAGAAGGCTGAGGAATGGCTCGACACAGATCGCATACAGTTGACTGGACATGGGGCACCCTTGATGCACTCCTCTTCGGAAGTGGATAGGTCCTGTCAATGATCCGTTAATCTTAACTGGGCACTCTGCGGCAGAGTACAGGAGCCGAACTCGGGCCACAAAGTGTGGTCCGAGCCCAAAAGCCTGCAGGGTGCCCAGCAGGAAACTGTGGTCCACCCGGTCAAACGCCTTCTCCTGGTCAAGAGGAAGAAACGCTGCCGGGGTTTCAGTCTCCTGGAGTAGGTGGATCAGGTCCCGTACTAGGTGGACATTGTCCTGGATGGAGCGGCCCGGGACCGTGTAAGATTGGTCAGGATGGACCACCTGTCCAATTACCGAACCCAGACGGTTGGCCATTGCCCGGGCGAAGATCTTGTAGTCCGCGCACAAGAGGGAGACCGGCCGCCAGTTCTTTAGCAGGCGGAGGTCTCCCTTCTTGGGCAGTAGGACCACAACAGCTCTTCGCCATGAGAGGGGCATTTCTCCGGTGGCTAGGCTCTCCCCTAGGACAAGGCTGTAATCATCCCCCAGGACATCCCAAAAAGCCTGATAAAACTCAACACTCAGTCCATCCAAACCAGGGGACTTGCCCCTCCGGAGTTGCCGAAGGGCAGTGGACAGCTCCTCCTGAGTCAGGGGGGCATCCAGACGCACTGCATCCTCTGGACTGACCTTTGGCAAATCCTTGCAGACCTCATTACACGCCTCCGCATTTGACGGATCAGGCGAGAATAAGGACCGATAGAATGAACGGACCTCGTTGTTAATTCCATCAGGGTCCGTGATGGAGGAGCCATCGGCAGCCAACAATTCCACTAGCCGCTTTTGAGCTCCCCGCCACCTCTCCAACGAGTAGAAGAAGGGTGAGCCACGGTCCAAATCCTGCAGCATTTGGATCCGTGACCTCACGTACGCACCTCGGGACTGCTGGAGCTGCAGGTCCCTTAGTGCATCCTTCTTCTCCTGGTATTCCTGCCACAGCTGCTGGTCTCCAGTGGTCGGACCGAGGCGGGACTCCAGGTCAAGCAACGCTCTCTCAAGCCGCTCAATCTCAGCGCCTCGCCTCTTTGTCGACCCCCTAGTGTACTCCCGACATAAAAACCTCCACCATAGCCGTAGGGAGCAGAACTCTCTCCGCCTCTCCTTCCAGGAGACCCAGAATGCTCGGAACGAATCCCGGAATCGGCTGTCCTCCAGCAGCTGGTTGTTAAAATGCCAATACCCGGATCCCACCCGAGGGTGTAGTGGAATAAATTCCATCCACACAAGGTGATGATCCGAGCACGACACTGGCCGCATGGAGGACGCCGACACGCGGGAGGCGTAGGCCCGAGAGATCTACATGCGGTTTATCCTGGAACCTCCTTCTCTGGACCTTCTCGAGAAGGCGCTAGAGTTGGGGTGAAAATTCCGCCAGCTGTCCACCAAGTCAAAGGAGCCGACTAGCTCCTTTAACTTTTTTGCTGTTGCTGGGTCGCGTTGGAGGCCCGAGCGGTCCTCCGCCTCGAGGGTACAATTGAAATCTCCCCCGAGGATTACGCAGTCCCCAGGATCGATGGAGCTCAGCAGGGTGGACAGCTGACAGAATAGGCGCGTCTGCATCACACCGTGCCTGGGAGCGTACACATTGATAAAATGCAATGGTACGCCATCCAGGCGCACAGCCAGGTGGAGCAGACGGCCGGGCACAATGTCCTGGACTCTTTCAATTACTGGCTGGAAGGTCGGGGCCAACAGGATCGCCACCCCGCTAGAAATGGAGCTGAGGTGGTTCATGTAGACCCCGCCCTGCCACTCCAGGAGTCAAGCAGACTCGTCCCCAGGGATGGTATGGGTTTCCTGCAGGAAACTCACCGTATACCGCCCATCCCTGAGGACTGAGAGATTGTTATGCCTGCGAAGAGGACCCCTGCTGCCGTTTACATTGAGACTAGCTATGGTAAGCTTCATGGCGGGAGCACACTAGGTCTCAGCAGCTGTGCCCATTTCGGTGAGAGCGGAGGCGCCTTCCACCACACTGTCCGGAAAGAAAGCAAGGATACTTTTTGCCTTCCGGGCTCAAGCGGTACCAGCAACACCCTGTGACCCACCATCCCCAGTTGGAGCGAGGCTGCTTCTCCCTCTGATGTCCCTTACTAGGTCATTCAGGAAAGATTTTAGTTGCCGTCTGTCGTTCCCCGAGACCGCATTCCTCTTTCCCTTTCCCTTCCGTCCGAGGATGACTCACAGGGACCTCACCAGCCTCGGCATGCTGGGCCAGCGAAGTGAGGCTAGTTGAGGCCGGTGCTTGGCACCCTCAGAGGTGAGAATGAAATGCTTAATTTCCTCTACAGGTATCAATGGGGATTTCTCAGGAGGGGTGAGGATGTCCATTGTTTCACTATTGAAAGAGTCCCCCTCCAACCCGTCACTGCAGACAGAATCCCCATCGGCCTCCCCGCATGTTCCAATAGATGGCTGTGCTTGTGACCCACACCCACAGCGGGCACCTCGCTGTTACCTGCCCGCTCCACCGTCGCATCAGCCTCATCCACATCTGCGACAGTGGAGGGACAATCCTCAGGGACTCCCTGCAAGTCATTTATTGCTGGGGTCGACGTGCACAGAATATCGTCCTCCCCAGGGGGCAGGCATAGAGGGGAACCCGGCACCTTTGGTCCAAGGGATTCACAAGCCGCCTGGTGCTGAGAGTGAGAGAATCTTGTCTCGTCTCCTCTTACACTATTCGGTACACTGGCCTCCAGAGAGGCGCTGACTTGTAGGTCCTGGGTGGAGGCCTCCAGGGCTGCCTCATTTCTGCAAACAGGGCTGTCACAAGCTTTTTGCACAACCACACCATCTACCCCAGGACTGGTGGCTACATCTGAGGACTCAGGTTTAGAACCAACCCCTACCCGGATTCCCACCCCTTCCTGGGACTCCCCCGCATCTACATCCCCTGCCCTCTTGCGGGAACGTTCCCTTCTCCTCTTCACGCCGGAGGAGCACACAGGTGCAGGCTTCACCGATGGGGCGGCGCCTTCTGTTTCCATCGCCCCGTCTGCTTGCGCACCTCCCCGAGCCCCACGCTCCACTTCAGGCGAAATGGGCGTGAGCTCTGCGGCCTCAAAGGCCCGCTTCTTGGGGTGTTTGGATTTCTTCTTTGCCTTCTTACCCAACCGTAGGAATAGGGACAGGGGTAGGGGCAGGGTGAGGGGCCGGGGCAGGATCAGATGCAGGCGCAGGAGTAGGATCAGGGGCAGAGGTAGCTGGGGCACTGGTGCCCGAAGTGGGCTCCCTCGGGTTCCGGGCGGCAGGACAGTCCCTCCGAAAGTGCCCCACCTCCCTGCACGCATGGCACCGTGGGCGCTCGGAGCTCCAGTCCACCTGGTAATCTACTCCCTCGTGCCGGACAGTAAAGCGGCCCTCAACATCGTCCTCCCTTTCCAGCTGCATGAATACCTGACGCCGGAAAGAGATTACGGTGCGGAGGGTGCGTCTCTTAAATTTGTGTCGGATGGCAGTGATCTCCGACCTTACTTGCCCTAAACGGGCCAGTGGGGGAAGCAAGTCCTCATTTGGAATGAAAGGCTTAACATGCCCAAGCACGATACGTTGCGTGAGGGCCGTCACCAGCTCCATAGGTAAAAAGATGTTGTCTACCGTGACTCCCCTGCTTAGGGCCCGGTGCACTAGCTCTTCATTCGCCAGATAGAACACCGCCTTTCCGAACTCCTTTTCGGTGGCCAGAATACCACCTTTCCCCACAAGGTCCTCCATTGCCTCCGCACACTTTTCTAGTGTCATTCCAGGGCGCAAAATACATTGCACCCCACGTTCCACCTTCACCGACCGAAACAGGGCGTTGTCCGAGGCCGGGGAGGCAGCCGCCCTTGCGTAACTCCCCGAAGGCCCGCGACTCCCTGGAGACCGGTCCGGTATGCTGGCGCTGTTTCCAGTCCGAGAATCCTACAGCGGTGTCGATTAGAAGTCCTGGAGCGAAACGAGTAACTGGCCGGGAAAGTTTGCAGTCGACAGTTCCTCGCTGGCTCGGCGCCAGGAAAGGCTCCGTCGGACTTGCAGAGACCCAGGCCGGGAGAAGTCGAAACGTCCTTTCTGATGCTCCGGCACCGACACCGGACGAAAATCAGGAAAACAATGGAGGAGGAACGTTGCCCCGATGTCAATGGGGGGAACTACGGCGTTTGCCTCCGGTTTTGGAGCGAACCAGCTTCCTGGCGAGTTGCCAGCGGCCACAGCTGGGAGCTACGTAGTTAGCAGCCGCCAACAAACCCAGTCCAAACCGGCACTAAAACTCCACACCGAGCTTCCACACCAACGCCGTCACTCACTCAGTTGTCCAAGAGACTTTTAGTGCCACCTCCAAAGTATTCCACGAACTTTATCCAGTAGTTTTGCTTCGATTTCTCCCAGCTCAGTCAGCACAGCTCCTCTCTGTGTCTGACCCCGGGAGTGTGTGATGGGACGGTGCGGAGGGCGCTTCACTCTGTGTCTGACCGAGAGAGTGTGTGATGGGACGGTGTGGAGGGCGCTTCACTCTTTGTCTGACCTCGGGAGTGTGTGATGGGACGGTGTGGAGGGAGTTTCACTCTGTGTTTGACCCCTGGAGTGTGCGACGGGACGGTGCGGAGGGAACTTCACTCTGTGTCTGACCCCGGGACTGTGTGATGGGACAGTGCGGAGGGAGCTTCACACTGTGTCCAACCCCTGGAGTGTGTGATAGGATGGTGCGGAGGGAGCTTCACTGTGTGTCTGAGCCCGGGTGTGTGCGATGGGACGGTGCGGAGGGAGATTCACTCTGTGTCTGACCCCAGGGGTGTGTGATGGGACGGTGTGGGGGGAGCTTCACTCTGTGTCTGACCCCGGGAGTTTGTGATGGGAGGGTGCGGAGGGAGCTCCTCTCTGTGTCTGACCCCGGGAGGGTGTGATGGAACCGTGCGGAGGGAGCATCACTCTGTGTGTGACCCTGGGAGTTTGTGATGGGACGGTGCGGAGGGAGCTTCACTCTGTGTCTGACCCCGGGACTGTGTGATGGGACGGTGTGGAGGGAGCTTCACACTGTGTCCAACCCCTGGAGTGTGTGATAGGATGGTGCGGAGGGAGCTTCACTGTGTGTCTGAGCCCGGGTGTGTGCGATGGGACGGTGCGGAGGGAGCTTCACTGTGTGTCTGACCCCGGGGGTGTGTGATGGGACGGTGCAGAGGGAGTTTGACTCTGTGTCTGATCACGGGAGTGTGTGATGGGATGGTGTGGAGGGAGTTTCACTCTCTGTCTGACCCCGGGAGTGTGTGATGGAACGGTGCGGAGGGAGATTCACTCTGTCTGACCCCGCGAGTGTGTGATGGGACGGTGCGGAGGGAGATTCACTCTGTGTCTGACCCCGGGAGTGTGTGATGGGACGGTGCGGAGGGAGCTTCACTCTGTGTCCGATCCCGGGAGTGTGTGATGGGACGGTGCGGAAGGAGATTCACTCTGTGTCTGACCCAGGGAGTGTGTGATGGGATGGTGCGGAGGGAGCTTCACTCTGCGTCTGACCCTGGGACTGTGTGATGGGACGGTGTGGAGGGAGCTTCACTCTGTGTCTGACCCGGGAGTGTGTGATGGGACGGTGTGGGGGGAGCTTCAGTTTGTGTCTGACCCCAGGAGTGTGTGATGGGACGGTGCGGGGGGAGCTTCACTCTGTGTCTGACCCCGGGAGTTTGAGATGGGATGGTGTGGAGGGAGCTGCACTCTGTGTCTGACCCCGGGAGGGTGTGATGGGACGGTGTGGAGGGAGCTTCACTCTGTGTCTGACCCGGGAGTGTGTGATGGGACGGTGCAGAGGGAGCTTCACACTGTGTCCAACCCCTGGAGTGTGTGATAGGACGGTGCGGAGGGAGCTTCACACTGTGTCCAACCCCTGGAGTGTGTGATGGGACGGTGTGGAGGGAGATTCACTCTGTGTCTGACCCCGGGAGTGTGTGATGGGACGGTGCGGGGGGAGATTCACTCTGTGTCTGACCCCGGGAGTGTGTGATGGGACGGTGTGGAGGGAGATTCACTCTGTGTCTGACCCCGGGAGTGTGTCATGGGACAGTGCGGAGGGAGCTTCACTCTGTGTCTGACCCCGGGAGTGTGTGATGGGACGGTGCGGGGGGAGCTTCACTCTGTGTCTGACCCCGGGAGTTTGTGATGGGATGGTGTGGAGGGAGCTTCACTCTGTGTCTGACCCCGGGAGTGTGTGATGGGACGGTGCGGAGGGAGCTTCACTCTGTGTCTGACCCCGGGAGTGTGTGATGGGATGGTGCGGAGGGAGCTTCACTCTGTGTCTGACCCCGGGAGTGTGTGATGGGACGGTGCGGAGGGAGCTTCACTCTGTGTCTGACCCCGGGAGGGTGTGATGGAATGGTGCGGTGGGAGCTTCACTCTGTGTCTGACCCCGGGAGTGTGTGATGGGACGGTGTGGAGGGAGCTTCACTCTGTGTCTGACCCCGGGGGTGTGTGATGGGACGGTGCAGAGGGAGTTTGACTCTGTGTCTGATCCCGGGAGTGTGTGATGGGACGGTGCGGAGGGACATTCACTCTGTGTGTGACGCCGGGAGTGTGTGATGGGACGGTGCGGAGGGAGATTCACTCTGTGTCTGACCCCGCGAGTGTGTGATGGGACGGTGCGGAGGGAGATTCACTCTGTGTCTGACCCCGCGAGTGTGTGATGGGACGGTGCGGAGGGAGCTTCACTCTGTGTCCGACCCCGCGAGTGTGTGATGGGATGGTGCGGAGGGAGATTCACTCTGTGTCCGACCCCGGGAGTGTGTGATGGGACAGTGCGGAGGGAGATTCACTCTGTGTCTGACCCCGCGAGTGTGTGATGGGACGATGCGGAGGGAGCTTCACTCTGTGTCCGACCCCGGGAGTGTGTGATGGGACGGTGCGGAGGGAGATTCACTCTGTGTCCGACCCCGGGAGTGTGTGATGGGACAGTGCGGAGGGAGATTCACTTTGTTTCTGACCCCAGGAGCGTGTGATGGGACGGTGCGGAGGGAGATTCACTCTGTGTCTGACCCCGGGAGTGTGTGATGGGATGGTGCGGAGGGAGAATTAACAAGTGCTCTCTCGGTCTGCGTAATTAACCCTGTGTGCACTCTCATTCTCTCTCTCTCGTGGGGTCTCTTTGGGAGTGCAGATTGTTAGAGTGAACAGAAAGTGTCAGAGTCAGTAGTTTGTGAACAGGAAGTGTTGGGGTCTGTTATTGGTGATTGGCAATTGTCAGAGTCAGTGGTTCGTTAATGGGAAGTGTCGTTGTCAATGGTTTTTAAATGGGAAGTGTAGGAGTCGGTCGTTTTGAATGGGAAGTGTTGGAGTCAATGGTTTGTGAAAGGGAAGTGTTGGGGTCAGTGGTTTGTAAATAGGAGTTTTCGGGGTCAGTCGTTTGTGAATGGGAAGTGTCGGTGTCAATTGTTTGTGAATGGGAAGTTTTGAGTCAATGGTTTTTGAATGGGAAGTGATGGAGTCAGTGGTTTTTGAATGGGAACTGATGGAGTCGGTGGTTTGTGAATGGGAAGTGTCGGTGTCAATGGCTTGTGAATGGTAATTGTTGGAGTCAGTCGTTTGTGAATGGGAAGTGTCGGGGTCAGTGGTTTGTGACTGGGAAGTGTCGGAGTCAGTGGTTTGTGAATGGGAAGTGTCGGGGTCAGTGATTATGAATGGGAAGTGTCGGGGTCAGTGGTTTGTGACTGGGAAGTGTCGGAGTCAGTGGTTTGTGAATGGGAAGTGTCGGGGTCAGTGGTTTGTGAATGGGAAGTGTCGGGGTCAGTGGTTTGTGACTGGGAAGTGTCGGAGTCAGTGGTTTGTGAATGGGAAGTGTCGGGGTCAGTGATTATGAATGGGAAGTGTCGGAGTCAGTGATTTGTGAATAGGTGTTTTCGGGGTCGGGTTTGCGAATGGGAGGTGTCGGGGTTAGTCGTTTGTGAATGGGAAGTGTCGGGGTCAGTGCTTTGTGAATGGGAAGTTTTGGAATCCGTGGTGTGAAGGGTTCTCGGGTGCTCCGTACTGCGACAGATGGTGTGAGCCGGCCCGCTCACTGTCGTTGCCCCACACTCGGTGTCGATATCGGTCTCTGGCCCTGTCGCAGGACTAGTTTCACGGTTTGTGGCTTCTGATGTTGATACCCGCGTCAGGTCCTCCTCTGCGCCCCGTCTGTTTTTCACCGCCTGCCCACCTCATTTCCCTGACGCGTCGCGTTTTCGCGTCTCCCGCGTCGGCCCGCACACTTTTTCCGATGCTGACCTTGAAATCCCCCGCCCCCGGGTCCCTCTGCTCACCTGATAGCGCCGGATTGATTTTTGTTGTTTTTTTTTACACGGGTCTCTTTAGCCGCTCCTGCTCCGCGGCCGCTCGCCTCCGGCAGTGGCAGCGCAACGCAGCTAAGCATGGTGAACTGTTCCGAGTTTAGCTACCCGCACGGAGATCGCTGCTGTAAGAAGTGTAACGCAGGTAGGTGAGGGCCTCGTCCGTGTGCCGGTGAGGAGGGGCGGGAGGGAGATGGAGAGGGACTGGTGCGGAAGGGAGGGAGGGAAGGGCAGTTCGAGGGGAGGGGAGAAGGATGCAGGGAAGGAAGGGAATGGGGAGGGCGTGCGAGTGCGGGCGAGGGTCTCATGTGTCGGTAAAGAATGGGGAAGGGGGGCTGAGGGACAGATGGAGTGTGAGGGTGAGATAGGGGAGTGTGTGTGAGAGAGAAAGGGGAGAGAGTGTGAGAGAGGGTAGGAGAGGCAGAAGGAGTGTGAGGGTGAGAATGGGGAGGGTATCTGTAGGGATTAGAGAGCGAGGGAGAGTGAGTACGGGAACCTATCTGAGTGCGCGAAGTTGTGGGTCTGTGGGAAATCTATGACGGGTGTGAGCAGGCCGAGGTGTGCTGTTGTGTTTGTGATTGCGTGTGAGTGAGTGAGTGTGCGTGAATGTGCAGAACAGTGGGACTCGTGTGTGTCTGTGTGTGAGTGTGTCTGTGCATCTCAACTTGCATAGAACTACATATGCGCGTTCATGCACCCAGTGCACACACCTGCCTTCCTGACCCTGCTGTAACAACCCCCCCCCCTTCGCAGAGCAGCGCCCCTCCCCGTCGAACGGGGCAGAGGGCTCCCAGCGACTGGTGGGTGTGGGAGGGGCGGTGCTTTGTGAGGGGAGGGGGTGGGGTGTTACAGAAGGGTCAGGAAGAGAGATGTGACAGCTATATATAGCAGACAAAAACAACCAATTCCATGACACATGTGAGTGACGATAAACCCGATTCTGATACGGGTCTCTCTTGTGGACTGAGAGTGGGAAGGGGGCAGGGAGAGGGGATTCATGGTTGGGAAAGAGGGGAGGGAGCGGGATGCGCCAGGGAGACATTCTGCGATGATCAGTAAACCGATTGTTTGAAATCAAATGACCTTGCCCGGTGTCTCAGGGCTGGGTGTGTCACCACCACCCCCCTCCCCGACCCTCTACCACCTCCCATATTCCCTCCCTCTCACCCTGCACCCTCGCCGTTCCCGGCATATTTACAAACTCGCTCTCCGCTCCACGTTGACAAATTCAGTACTGCGCAAAAGTACGAGGCACCCCTGCTATATATATCTGCCTCCGCGTGGTTCACAGAGATACGCACACATACAGTATTGAATACACCCATGTACACATACACCCACACATGCATACAGACATGGATTGATGCCGACGTATGTACGGACACACACATATCCCCCCACCGCCCCACACTTTAACCCTTTGTTTCTTCACTGCAGACCTCTAGTCAAGATAATGCTTTTGCCACTAACCATCAATCATTCGTTACCCAGCTTGGGTTTTGTAGACAGTTCTCCGCGCACAGGAAGCAGCGCGTAAACAAAGTCTATCCACTTCCTTCATTTCATGACCAGTCTGTTAGCGAAAAAGGGCACAGCTCTCCTTAACAGGGCAACACACACACAAAAAGCTGGAGCAACTCAGTAGGTCAGGCAGCATCTACTGCTGTTCCTTCCCGCGCGTTCTGGCGCG
>NC_086127.1:5949053-6066553 GCF_963921235.1 Mobula hypostoma | reverse complement strand
ATCGCCCAAGCGTGTAACGCACAAGGCCCATGAAGAAGAAGAAGATATACAAACCAGTGACGAACGCAATTACTTCACTACAAATAGACAATACACATTAAACCAAAATGTTTCCATCTTTGTCAATGGTGGCAATGACAACCAACCACCGCCACCCGCGGAGCCCAACGGTTCCGGAACGCCTCTACGGTCACCGTGGACTGCGCGTGTTCCCTCTCAATATTTACCCGGGCACGAACATAGCCCCTAAACATTGCCAGGCAGTCCGCCTGGGGAGATCTTCCCGCCACCCTTTTCCAAGACCCACGGATGGCAGTTTTCGACAGCCCCAGGAGCAAGTTGACAAGGACATCCTCATCCCTCTGTGCCCCCTGCCTTACTGGATAAATTGGGTGGGACTGAAATGCAACCAGAAGGCGAGAAGCAGCCCATGCAAATACGCGAAAAGGGGCTGCAGTCTCTCACACTCCATGTACATGTGGTACTCGGTCTCCTCCAGCCCGCAGAAGTGAGATGCGGCCTCCAGCCGAGATCCCCAAGGTGCATGGGAAGAACCCCCTCATAAAGGGAATTCCAGTGGGGACCCCCCTCACCTCCAGGTAGAAAGACCGACCGCCATGGCGTGTCGGGACAGTCGACAGAGCCAGGAAGTGGAGGGTGAGGTACCTCCTGCCTGCATCCCTGAATGGGATTGTGGGTGTCGATGAGAGACGGCTCAAGTTGTGTGGATTCGTCTCTCGGGCAAGGCTGCGGGGCCTGGGCCCGACGAGCAGCTCAGCTTGAGTCGATCCACACACCTGAGCCGCACCGACATCCGCTGAGGCAGGGCAAGGGTCGGCCAGGACACCGCCCTCTGCCAGAGGAGGGGATTCCCGGCCTGAGGCAACCATGTTCCAGACTCTCAGTAGGTCCTGATAGAAGCCGGGCAGCGTCTGCAAAGCAGCACGGCTGACGCCCGCCGGTGGTAGCTGCATATCTTCGTGAAGACAGCAGCCCCTCCGGAGGAAGAAAGTTGCCAACACGTGCCACCTGGGAGGGTGCTCGGCGTACAGGAATCTCTGCAGAGTCCTGAGGCGGAGAGCCGCCAGTCATGTGCATACACACACCAGCGACTGTCCGCCCTCTCCTACTAGGAGACTCAGAACTGCTGCAGAGACCCAATGTTTCCTGTTTCCCCAGAAGAAGTCCAGTAACTTCCTCTGCATTCTCGCAACAAAAGGGGCAGCGGGGGGCCAAGGTGACCATCCGGTACCACAACATGGAGGCCACCAGCTGGTTTATGACCACCACCCTGCCTCGATAGGAAAGCACCCTGAGAAGGCCTGACCAGCGCCCTAGCCGGCCCATGACCTATGTCTCCAGGTCCTGCCAGTTCGCCAGCCAGGTCTCCCCAGAAGGACTCAGGTAGACTCCCAGATAGAGAAGGCGTCTGGTGCTCCACTCAAAAGCCCTCATCTCCTCCGGCAGGGACTCCACCTGCCACTGGCCTAGAGTCCGGAATATTTCACCCAGTTGATCCTGGCGGAGGATGCCGCCGAGAAAACATCTTGGCACTCGCGCATCCTCCGCAGGTCACAGGGGTCTGTCATCATGAGGAGTACGTCATCGGCGTAGGCTGAGAGGACGACCCCCATGTCCGGTTCGCGCAGAACCAGACCTGTCAGCCTTTGCCGAAGAAGGCTGAGGAATGGCTCGACACAGATCGCATACAGGTGACCGGACATGGGGCACCCTTGACGCACTCCTCTTCGGAAGTGGATAGGTCCTGTCAATGATCCATTAATCTTAACTAGGCACTCTGCGGCAGAGTACAGGAGCCGAACTCGGGCCACAAAGTGTGGTCCGAGCCCAAAAGCCTGCAGGGTGCCCAGCAGGAAACAGTGGTCCACCCGGTCAAACGCCTTCTCCTGGTAAAGAGAAAGAAATGCTGCCGGGGTCCCAGTCTCCTGGAGTAGGTGGATCAGGTCCCGTACTAGGTGGACATTGTCCTGGATGGAGCAGCCCGGGACTGTGTAAGATTGGTCAGGATGGACCACCTGTCCAATTACCGAACCCAGATGGTTGGCCATTGCCCGGGCGAAGATCTTGTAGTCCGCGCACAAGAGGGAGACCGGCCGCCAGTTCTTTAGCAGGCGGAGGTCTCCCTTCTTGGGCAGTAGGACCACAACAGCTCTTCGCCATGAGAGGGGCATTTCTCCGGTGGCTAGGCTCTCCCCTAGGACAAGGCTGTAATCATACCCCAGGACATCCCAAAAAGCCTGATAAAACTCAACACTCAGTTCATCCAAGCCAGGGGACTTGCCCCTCTGGAGTTGCTGAAGGGCAGTGGTCAGGGGGGCATCCAGACGCCCTACATCCTGTGAGTTGACCTTCGGCAAACCGTTCCAGACCTCATTTCACACCTCTCCATTTGATGGCTTCGGTGAAAATAAGGACCGATACAATGAGCGGACTGCTTTATTGATTCCATCAGGGTCCGTGAAGGAGGAGGCAACAGCAGCCAGTAACTCCGTAACCTGCTTTTGGACTCCCCGCCACCTCTCCAATGAGTAGAAGAAGGGTGAGCCACGGTCCAAATCCTGCAGCATTTGGATCCATGACCTCATGTACGCACCTCGGGACTGCTGGAGCTGCAGGTTCCTTAGTGTGTCCTTCTTCTCCTGGTATTCCTGCCATAGAATTTGGCAGAGAGGGAGCTTCACTCTGTGTCTGACCCCGGGAGTGTGTGATGGGACGGTGCGGAGGGAGATTCACTCTGTGTCTGACCCCGGGAGTGTGTGATGGGACGGTGTGGAGGGAGATTCACTCTGTGTCTGACCCCGGGAGTGTGTGATGGGACGGTGCGGGGGGAGATTCACTCTGTGTCTGACCCCGGGAGTGTGTGGTGGGACGGTGCGGGGGGAGATTCACTCTGTGTCTGACCCCGGGAGTGTGTGATGGGACGGTTGGGGAGGGAGATTCACTCTGTGTCTGACCCCGGGAGTGTGTGATGGGACGGTGCGGAGGGAGATTCACTCTGTGTCTGACCCCGGGAGTGTGTGATGGGACGGTGCGGGGGGAGATTCACTCTGTGTCTGACCCCGGGAGTGTGTGATGGGACGGTGTGGAGGGAGATTCACTCTGTGTCTGACCCCGGGAGTGTGTGATGGGATGGTGTGGAGGGAGCTTCACTCTGTGTCTGACTCTGGGAGTGTGTGATGGGACGGTGCGGAGGGAGCTTCACTCTGTGTCTGACCCCGGGAGTGTGTGATGGGACGGTGTGGAGGGAGCTTCACTCTGTGTCTGACCCCGGGAGTGTGTGATGGGACGGTGCGGAGGGAGATTCACTCTGTGTCTGACCCCGCGAGTGTGTGATGGGACGGTGTGGGGGGAGCTTCACTCTGTGCCTGACCCCAGAAGTGTGTGATGGGACGGTGTGGAGGGAGATTCACTCTGTGTCTGACCCCGGTAGTGTGTGATGGGACGGTGCGGAGGGAGCTTCACTCTGTGTCTGACCCCGGGAGTGTGCGATGGGGCGGTGCGGAGGGAGCTTCACTCTGTGTCTGACCCCGGGAGTGTGTGATGGGATGGTGCGGGGGGAGATTCACTCTGTGTCTGACCCCGGGAGCGTGCGATGGGACGGTGTGGAGGAATATTCACTCCGTGTCTGACCCCGGGAGTGTGTGATGGGACAGTGCGGAGGGAGCTTCACTTTGTGTCTGACCCCGGGAGTGTGTGATGGGACGGTGCGGGGGGAGATTCACTCTGTGTCTGACCCCGGGAGCGTGCGATGGGACGGTGTGGAGGAATATTCACTCCGTGTTTGACCCCGGGAGTGTGTGATGGGACGGTGCGGAGGGAGCTTCACTCTGTGTCTGACCCCGGGAGTGTGTGATGGGACGGTGCGGAGGGAGATTCACTTTGTGTCTGCTCCCGGGAGTGTGTGATGGGACGGTGCGGAGGGAGATTCACTCAGTGTGTGATGGGACGGTGCGGAGGGAGCTTCACTCTGTGTCTGACCCCGGGAGTGTGTGATGGGACGGTGTGGAGGGAGTTTCACTGTGTGTCTGACCCCGGGAGTGTGCGATGGGACGTTGTGGAGGGAGCTTCACTCTGTGTCTGACCCCGGGAGTGTGTGGTGGGACGGTACGGAGGGAGCTTCACTCTGTGTCTGACCCCGGGAGTGTGTGGAGGGAGCTTCACTCTGTGTCTGACCCCGGGAGTGTGTGATGGGACGGTGCGGAGGGAGCTTCACTCTGTGTCTGACCCCGGGAGTGTGTGATGGGACGGTGCGGAGGGAGATTCACTCTGTGTCTGACCCCGGGAGTGTGTGATGAGACGGTGTGGAGGGAGCTTCACTCTGTGTCTGACCCCGGGAGTGTGTGATGGGACGGTGCGGAGGGAGCTTCACACTGTGTCTGACCCCGGGAGTGTGTGATGGGACGGTGCGGAGGGAGCTTCACTCTGTGTCTGACCCCGGGAGTGTGTAATGTAACGGCGTGAAGGGATTTATGTTCACTCTGATCCTCTTTCTCTCTGCCCTGAAGGTTTTCGCCATGTGGAACATTGTTCCGACGGCAAGGAGACTGAATGCCTACCCTGCGAGTCCGGAGAGTACATGGACTTACTGAATTTTATGCCCAACTGTTTGCGATGTTCACAGTGTGAAACCGGTAAGTGGTGTGGCTGGCTGATGTCTGTCGCAGTGTGCTGCTGGCCTCTGCGAATAGCCACCTCATCTCTCTCTCTTACCTCGACCTCAGTATAGACATGACAGTCCCCTACGCTGTCCCCACATCAATCTCACTCTTACCTCACACATCTAAGAGATTCTGAAATGCCCCTCTTGTACCAGACTCAATCACCAGCCCTGGCAGGGAATTCCACAGCCGCCCCCCTCAACCTGCCTCCGACATCCACCCTATAATTTCCTCCAGTCGCGTTAAAATTACACCCCCTGGTATTAGCCACTTCCTCCTTGGTAAAATGTTTCTGGCTGCCTACTCGATCTATGCCTCTTACCATCTTGTACACCTCTATCAAGTCACCTCTCATCCTCCTTCACTCCAAAGAGAAAAGCCCTCACTCACTTGGTGGATAATCATTGGAGATTAATCGAGCTGCTTCCTGGTAAATCTCCTCCGCACACTCTCTACAGCTTCCTCATCCTTCCTATAATATAGCTTCTCATTCCTCCTCCAATCCCCCCTCTGGCTACCACCATCACACCCCCACCCCACCATCGTTTCTTTCCGAGGTCAAGCCCCCGCTCTTCCTTTGGGCCTCAATCTGTGACCACCTAGGATCTGCTCTCTTCTCTCTGCTGCTGCCAGCAGGACGAAGGTTTAGAATCCTCGGGACTCGCGCCACCAGGTTCAGGAACAGTTACTACCCCTCAACCATCAGGCTCGTGAAGCAAAGGGGATAACTTCACTCAACTTCACTCACCCCCATCACTGAAATGTCCTCACAACCCATGGACTCACTTTCAAGGGCTCTTCGTCTCATGTTCTCGGTATTCATTGTTTATTCCTTTATCATTATTATTTCTTTCTGTTTGTGTTTGCACAGTTTGTTGTCTTCTGCACTCTGGTTGAATGGCCTAACTGGTCGGTCTTTCATTGATTCTGTGACGGTTATTAGCCTATGAGTATGCCCACAAGAAAATAAATCTTGGAGATGTATGTGGTGATATAGATTTAGAAAACCTACAGCAAAATACAGGCCCTTCGGCCCACAAAGCTTTGCCGAACATGTCCTTACTTTAGAAATTACTTAGGGTTATACATAACCCTCTATTTTTCTAAGCTCCATGTACTTATCCAGGAGTCTCTTAAAAGACCCTATCGTATCCGCCTCCACCACCGTTGTCGGCAGCCCATTCCATGCACTCACCACTCTCTGAGTGAAAAAAACACAAACTCAACCCTGGCATCTCCTGTGTACCCACTCCCAAGCACCTTAAAACTGGGCCCTCTTGTGGCAGCCATTTCAGCCCTGGGGAAAAGCCTCTGACTATCCACACGATCAATGCCTCTCATTATCTTTCACACCTCTATCAGGTCACCTCTCATCCTCCATCGCTCCAAGGACAAAAGGTTCAGTTCACTGAACCTATTCTCATAAGGTATGCTCCCCAATCCAGGCAACATTCTTGTAAATCTCCTCTGCACCCTTTCTATGGTTTCCACATCCTTCCTGTCGCGAGGTGACCAGAACTGAGCACAGTACTCCAAGTGGGGTCTGACCAGGGTCCTGTATCGCTGCAACGTTACCTCTCGGCTCTTAAACTCAATAGTAGGGTTGATGAAGGCCAATGCTCTATATGCCTTCTTAACCACAGAGTCAACCTGCACAGCAGCTTTGAGGGTCCTATGGACTCGGACCCCAAGTTCCCTCTGATCCTCCACACTGCCAAGAGTCTTACCATTAATACTATATTCTGCCATCATATTTGACCTAACAAAATGAACCACCTCACACTTATCTGGGTTGAACTCCATCTGCCTCTTTTCAGCCCAGTTTTGCATCCTATCAATGTCCTGCTGTAACCTCTGACAGCCCTCCACACTATCCACAACACCTCCAACCTTTGGGTCATCAGCAATTTTATTAACCCATCCCTCTACTTCCTCATCCAGGTCATTTATAAAAGTCACAAAGAGAAGGGGTCCCAGAACAGATCCCTGAAGCACACCACTGGTCACCGACCTCCATGCAGAATATGACCCGTCTACAACCACTCTTTGCCTTCTGTGGACAAGCCACTTCTGGATCCACAAAGCAATGTCCCCTTGGATCCCAGGCCTCCTTACTTTCTCAATAAGCCTTGCATGGGGTACCTATCAAATGCCTTGCTGAAATCCATATACACTATATCTACTGCTCTACCTTCATCAATGTGTTTAGTCATATCCTCAAAAAATTCAATCAGGCTCGTAAGACATGACCTGCCTTTGACAAAGCCATGCTGACTATCTCTAATCATATTATGCCTCTCCAAATGTTCATAAATCCTGCCTCTTAGGATCTTTCTCCATCAACTTACCAACCACTGAAGTAAGACTCACTGGTCTATAATTTCCTGGGTTATCTCTCGTCCCTTTCTTGAATAAAGGAACAACATCTGCAACCCTCCAATCCTCCGGAACCTCTCATGTCCCCATTGATGATGCAAAGATCATCATCATCAACAATCTCCTCCCTCGCTTCCCACAGTAGCCTGGGGTACATCTCATCTGGTCCTGGTGACTTATTCAACTTGATGCTTTTCAAAAGCTCCAGCACATCCTCTTTCTTAATATCTACATGCTCAAGCTTTTCAGTCCACTGTAAGTCATCCCTACAATCGCCAAGATCCTTTTCCACAGTGAATACTGAAGCAAAGTATTGATTAAGCACCTCTGCCGTCACCTCCGGTTCTATACACACTTTTCCACTGTCACACTTGATCGGTCCTATTCTTTCATGTCTTCTCCTCTTGCTCTTCACATATTTGTAGAATGCCTTGGGGTTTTCCTTGATCTTGCCCACCAAGGCCTTCTCATGGCCCCTTCTGGCTCTCCGAATTTCTTTCTTAAGCTACCTACTAGCCTTATAATCTCCTAGATCTCCATCATTACCCAGTTTTTTGAAACTTTTGTAAGCTTTTCTTTTCCTCTTGACAACATTTACAACAGCCTTTGTACACCACGGTTCCTGTACCCTACCATCCTTTCCCTGTCTCATTGGAACGTACCTATGCAGAACTCCAAGCAAGTATCCCCTGAACATTTGCCAATTTTTCTCCACACATTTCCCCGAGAACATCTGTTCCCAATTTACGCTTCCACGTTCCTGCCTGATAACCTCATATTTCCCCTTATTCCAATTAAACGCTTTCCTAACTTGTCTGTTCCTATCCCTCTCTAATGCTATGGTAAAGGAGATGCTCTCCAAAATGCTCTCCCACTGAGAGATCTGGCACCTGACCAGGTTCATTTCCCATTACCAGATCAAGTACAGCCTCTCCTCTTGTAGGCTTATCTACATACTGCGTCAAGAAACCTTCCTGAACACACCTAACAAACTCCACCCCATCTAAACCCCCCACTCTAGGGACATGCCAATCGATATTTGGGAAATTAAAATCTCCCACCACGACAACCCTGTTATTATTACACCCTTCCAGATTCTGTCTCCCTATCTGCTCCTCGATGTCCCTGTTACTATTAGATGGTCTTTAAAAAACAGCCAGTAGATTTATTGACCCCTTCCTGTTCCTAACTTCCACCCACAGAGACTCCGTAGACAATCCTTCCATGTCTTCCTCCTTTTCTGCAGCCATAACACGATTATCTCTGATCAACAGTGCCATGCCCCCACCTCTTTTGCCTCCCTCCCTGTCCTTTCTGAAACATCTAAAGCCTGGCACATGAAGTAACCATTCCTGTCCCTGAGCCATCCAAGTCTCTGTAATGGCCACAACATCACAGCTCCAAGTACTGATCCACGCTCTAAGCTCATCCACTTTGTTCACAACACCTCTTGCATTAAAATAGACACATCTCAAACCATTGGTCTGAGCGCGTCACTTCTCTATCACCCGCCTATCTTCCCTCCCACACTGTCTACAAGCTTTCTCTATTCATGAGCCAACCTCCAGTCTCTTCAGTTCAGTTCCCTCCCCACAACCATTCTACTTTAAACTCTCCCCAGTAGCCTTAGCAAACCTCCCCACCAGGATATTGGTCCCCCTCGGATTCAAGTACAACCCATCCTTTTTGTACAGGTCACACCTGCCCCAAAAGAGGTCCCAATGATCACTGCCCCCTGCTCCAATCCCTCAGCCACACATTTATCCTCCACCTCATTCTATTCCTATACTCACTGTTACGTGGCACAGGCAGTAATCCCGAGATTACTACCTTTGAGGTCCTGCTTCTCAACTTCCTTCATAACTCCCTGTAGTCTGTTTTCAGGACCTCCTCCCTTTTCCTACATAAGTCATTGGTACCAATATGCAGCACGACCTCTGGCTGATCTCCTTCTCACTTCAGGATCTTGTGGACGCGATCAGAAACATCCTAGACCCTGGCACCTGGGAGGCAAACTACCATCTGTGCTTCTTTCCTGCATTCATAAAATTGTCTGTCTAACCCCCTAACTATAGAGTCTCTTATCACTGCTGCCATCCTCTTCCTTTCCCTACCCTTCTGAGCCACAGGTCCAGACTCTGTGCGAGAGGCGCGACCACTGTTGCTTCCCCCAGGCAGGCTGCCCCCCCCCCCCCACCAACAGTGCTCAAACAGGAGTACTTATTGTCAAGGGGTACAGCCACAGGGATACTCTAGTGTCTGTCTCCTGTCCTTCCCTCTCCTGACTGTTACCCACTTCTCTGTCTCCTGTGGTCCTGGTGTGACTACCTGCCTATAGCTCCTCTCTATCACCTCCTCGCTCTCCCTAACCAGGCGAAGGTCATCGAGCTGTATCTCCAGTTCTCTAACCTGATCCCTAAGGATCTGCAGCTCGACGCACCTGGTGCAGATGTGGCCGTCCAGGAGGCTGGGAGTCTCCAGCACTTCCCACATCAGAACACCGGCCTCACACACATTCTTCCTGTCTCTATTCCACACAGGCAACCTACCTCGCCTCGACCCGTTATTGCCTAAGCCCCGTTGAGCCAAAGCCCTCCTACTTTGTCTCCCTCTAAGTTGCCTGCTCTGGAAAGCTATCTTCTTTTTAAACTCCTCTTGCTGTTCTCACTGGCTGACGTAAATGCGCTTGTGCAGTCGTGCCTTGATCAAACTGCTGAAGAGAGGATTGAGCTCAAGTCTCAGGCGTATATATGTTTAACTAGGGTACCTCTGACTTCCACCATACTATATATTACCATATGGTTTCCCACTTACCAAATGGCACTCACTGCCACTCAGCCAAGTAACTATTAATACACGCTCTGAAACTTTTCGATGATTTTAAGTTCCCTGGCCCCCACTGCTTTATTTTCACCATGGATGTCCAGTCCCTATATACTTCCATCCCCCATCAGGATGGTCTCAAAGCTCTCCGCTTCTTTTTGGATTCCAGACCTAATCAATTCCCCTCTACCACCACTCTGCTCCGTCTAGCGGAATTAGTCCTTACTCTTAATAATTTCTCCTTTGGCTCCTCCCACTTCCTCCAAACTAAAGGTGTAGCTATGGGCACCCGTATGGGTCCCAGCTATGCCTGCCTTTTTGCTGGCTTTGTGGAACAATCTATGTTCCGTGCCTATTCTGGTATCTGTCCCCTACTTTTCCTTCACTAGGTCGACGACTGCATTGGTGCTGCTTCCTGCACGCATGCTGAGCTCGTTGACTTTATTAACTTTGCCTCCAACTTTCACCCTGCCCTCAAGTTTACCTGGTCCATTTCTGGCACCTCCCTTCCCTTTCTAGATCTTTCTGTCTCTGTCTCTGGAGACAGCTTATCCACTGATGTCTACTATAAGCCTACTGACTCTCACAGCTATCTGGACTATTCCTCTTCTCACCCTGTCTCTTGCAAAAATGCCATCCCCTTCTCGCAATTCCTCCGTCTCTGCCGCATCTGCTCTCAGGATCAGGCTTTTCATTCTAGGACGAGGGAGATGTCTTCCTTTTTTAAAGAAAGGGGCTTCCCTTCCTCCACTATCAACTCTGCTCTCAAACGCATCTCCCCCATTTCACACACATCTGCTCTCACTCCATCCTCCCACCACCGCACTAGGAATAGGGTTCCCCTGGTCCTCACCTACCACCCCACCAGCCTCAGGGTCCAACATATAATTCTCCGTAACTTCTGCCACCTCCAACGGGATCCCACCACCAAGCACATCTTTCCCTCCCCCCTCTCTCTGCTTTCCGCAGGGATCGCTCCCGATGCGACTCCCTTGTCCATTCGTCCGCCCCATCCCTCCCCACTGATCTCCCTCCTGGCACTTATCCTTGTAAGCGGAACAAGTGCTACGCATGCCCTTACACTTCCTCCCTTCAGGGCCCCAGACAGTCCTTCCAGGTGAGGCGACACTTCACTTCTGAGTCGGCTGGGGTGATATACTGCGTCCGGTGCTCCCGATGTGGCCTTCTATATATTGGCGAGACCCGACGCAGACTGGGAGACCGCTTTGCTGAACACCTACGCTCTGTCCGCCAGAGAAAGCAGGATCTCCCAGTGGCCACACATTTCAATTCCACATCCCATTCCCATTCTGACATGTCTATCCACGGCCTCCTCTACTGTATAGATGAAGCCACACTCAGGCTGGAGGAACAACACCTTATATTCTGTCCGGGTAGCCTCCAACCTGACGGCATGAATATTGACTTCTCTAACTTCAGTTAATACCCCACCTCCCCCTCGTACCCCATCCGTTATTTATTTAATTTTTCTCTCTCTCTCTCTCTCTGTCCCTCTCACTATACCCCTTGGGCTTCCCCTTTTCCTTCTCCCGGGACCTCCTGTTCTATGATCCTCTCATATCCCCTTTGCCAATCACCTGTCCAGCTCTTGGCTCCATCCCTCCCCCTCCTGTCTTCTCCTATCATTTTGGATCTCCCCCTCCCACTTTCAAATCTCTTACTCACTCTTCCTTCAGTTAGTCCTGACGAAGGGTCTCGGCCTGAAACGTCGACTGCACCTCTTCCTAGAGATGCTGCCTGGCCTGCTGTGTTCACCAGCATTTTGTGTGTGTGTTGTTATCAATACAAAGCTAAGTTTTCTTATTTCCATTCCCAAACTGCCTTCCTACTTCAACAAACGGAGCGTGCTGTGCGTAACTCTTGGGCACCCTAGCCCACATAAGTACTTTGATGATCAATTTATTTCGAGGGGTTTTTTTTTGACTCATTCTCCCACACACTTCCCCACTTTCCCCACAGCTGCCTGCGGGTGGGGACTTCCCCCCCCCACCCCCAGGGAGAGGTGAGGAATGTCTCCCCCGGGCTCTGCTGCTGCCCTGCCCAGTTGAGAACACGAGTTTGCTCAACTAAACCATCGCCATGGTGAAGCTCTCCCCCCACCGCCTCAAATACTGATGGGGTTGCCATGGCAACATGGTGACAGACTTTTCCCCTCCAGGTCAGCGGAACAGAAGAGCCGGTCACTCGTTCGGGAAACGGGGTGGTGCGAGCGCGCATCCTGTTACTGTTTGACCTCGTTCCGTGTGCAAGACAGAGTTTCACAGCGACGGGGAGGGGTGTCGAGTCTAAAGGGTTTGCTGTGGGGAGCGAGGGGTGAGGGAGAACGAGCAGGGTCACAGATACCAGTCGGGACTGGAGAAGTGGACAGACAGAGAGGTGGGTGCAGGAGCTAAAGGGCTTTTATACACACATGGAACACAGGAGGGGCAGGAGGGGCTCACAGAGACGGTGAGGGGGGTAGGGGAGAGAGGAGGTTACAGAGACAGGGAGGTGTGTAGGGGAGAGAGGGAGTTACAGAGACAGGGATGGGTGTAGGGGAGAGAGGGGGTTACAGAGACAGGGAGGTGTGTAGGGGAGAGAGGGAGTTACAGAGACAGGGAGGGGTGTAGGGGAGAGAGGGGGTTACAGAAACAGGGAGGGGTGTAGGGGAGAGAGGGGGTTACAGAAACAGGGAGGTGTGTAGGGGAGAGAGGGAGTTACAGAGACAGGGAGGGGTGTAGGGGAGAGAGGGGGTTACAGAGACAGGGAGGATGTAGGGGAGAGAGGGGGTTACAGAGACAGGGAGGTGTGTAGGGGAGAGAGGGAGTTACAGAGACAGGGATGGGTGTAGGGGAGAGAGGGGGTTACAGAGACAGGGAGGTGTGTAGGGGAGAGAGGGGGTTACAGAGACAGGGATGGGTGTAGGGGAGAGAGGGGGTTACAGAGACAGGGATGGGTGTAGGGGAGAGAGGGGGTTACAGAGACGGAGGTGTGTAGGGGAGAGAGGGGGTTACAGAGACAGGGATGGGTGTAGGGGAGAGAGGGGGTTACAGAGACAGGGAGGGGTGTAGGGGAGGGAGGGGGTTACAGAGACAGGGATGGGTGTAGGGGAGAGAGGGGATTACAGAGACAGGGAGGTGTGTAGGGGAGAGAGGGAGTTACAGAGACAGGGAGGGGTGTAGGGGAGAGAGGGGGTTACAGAAACAGGGAGGGGTGTAGGGGAGAGGGGGTTACAGAAACAGGGAGGTGTGTAGGGGAGAGAGGGAGTTACAGAGACAGGGAGGGGTGTAGGGGAGAGAGGGGGTTACAGAGACAGGGAGGGGTGTAGGGGAGAGAGGGGGTTACAGAGACAGGGAGGGGTGTAGGGGAGAGAGGTGGTTACAGAGACAGGGAGGGGTGTAGGGGAGAGAGGGAGTTACAGAGACAGGGAGGGGTGCAGGGGAGAGAGGGGGTTACAGAAACAGGGAGGGGTGTAGGGGAGAGAGGGGGTTACAGAAACAGGGAGGTGTGTAGGGGAGAGAGTGAGATACAGAGACAGGGAGGGGTGTAGGGTAGAGAGGGAGTTACAGAGACTGGGAGGGGTGTAGGGGAGAGGGGGGTTACAGAGACAGGGAGGGGTGTAGGGGCCAGAGGGGGTCACAGAGACAGATAGGGGTGTAGGGGAGAGAGGGGGTCACAGAGACAGGGAGGTGTGCAGGGGAGAGAAGGGTTACAGAGACAGGGAGGCGTGTAGGGGATAGAGGGAGTTACAGAGACTGTGAGGGGTTTAGGGGAGAGAGGGGGGTTAAAGAGACAGGGAGGGGTGTAGGGGAGAGAGGGGTTCACAGAATCGGAGGAGTGTAGGGGAGAGAGGGAGTTACAGAGACAGGGAGGGGTGTAGGGGAGAGAGGGGGTTACAGACAGGGAGGGGTGTAGGGGAGAGAGCGAGTTACAGAGACTGGGAGGAGTGTAGAGGAGAGAAGGGGTCACAGAGACAGGGAGGAGTGTAGGGGAGAGAGGGAGTTACAGAGACTGGGAGGGGTGTAGGGGAGAGGGGGGTTACAGAGACAGGGAGGGGTGTAGGGGAGAGAGGGGGTTACAGAGACTGGGAGGGGTGTAGGGGAGAGAGGGGGTTACAGAAACAGGGAGGTGTGTAGGGGAGAGAGGGAGTTACAGAGACAGGGAGGGGTGTAGGGGAGAGAGGGGGTTACAGAGACAGGGAGGGGTGTAGGGGAGAGAGGGGGTTACAGAGACAGGGAGGTGTGTAGGGGAGAGAGGGAGTTACAGAGACAGGGATGGGTGTAGGGGAGAGAGGGGGTTACAGAGACAGGGAGGTGTGTAGGGGAGAGAGGGGGTTACAGAGACAGGGATGGGTGTAGGGGAGAGAGGGGGTTACAGAGACAGGGAGGGGTGTAGGGGAGAGAGGGGGTTACAGAGACAGGGATGGGTGCAGGGGAGAGAGGGGGTTAAAGAGACAGGGAGGTGTGTAGGGGAGAGAGGGAGTTACAGAGACAGGGAGGGGTGTAGGAGAGAGAGGGGGTTACAGAAACAGGGAGGGGTGTAGGGGAGAGAGGGGGTTACAGAAACAGGGAGGTGTGTAGGGGAGAGAGGGAGTTACAGAGACAGGGAGGGGTGTAGGGGAGAGAGGGAGTTACAGAGACAGGGAGGGGTGTAGGGTAGAGAGGGAGTTACAGAGACTGGGAGGGGTGTAGGGGAGAGGGGGTTTACAGAGACAGGGAGGCGTGTAGGGGCCAGAGGGGGTCACAGAGACAGGGAGGGGTGTAGGGGAGAGAGGGGGTCACAGAGACAGGGAGGTGTGCAGGGGAGAGAAGGGTTACAGAGACAGGGAGGCGTGTAGGGGATAGAGGGAGTTACAGAGACTGGGAGGGGTTTAGGGGAGAGAGGGGGGTTACAGAGACAGGGAGGGGTGTAGGGAAGAGAGGGGTTCACAGAGACGGAGAAGTGTAGGGGAGAGAGGGAGTTACAGAGACTGGGAGGGGTGTAGGGGAGAGAGGGGGTTACAGAGAGGGAGGGGTGTAGGGGAGAGAGCGAGTTACAGAGACTGGGAGGAGTGTAGAGGAGAGAGGGGGTCACAGACACAGGGAGGAGTGTACGGGAGCGAGGGAGTTACAGAGACTGGGAGGGGTGTAGGGGAGAGGGGGGTTACAGAGACAGGGAGGTGTGTAGGGGAGAGAGGGAGTTACAGAGACAAGGAGGGGTGTAGGGGAGAGAGGTGGTTACAGAGACAGGGAGGGGTGCAGGGGAGAGAGGGGGTCGCAGAGACAGGGAGGTGTGCAGGGGAGAGAAGGGTTACAGAGACAGGGAGGCGTGTAGGGGAGAGAGGGGGTCACAGAGACAGGGAGGTGTGCAGGGGAGAGAAGGGTTACAGAGACAGGGAGGCGTGTAGGGGAGAGAGGGGGTCACAGAGACAGGGAGGAGTGTAGGGGATAGAGGGAGTTACAGAGACTGGGAGGGGTTTAGGGGAGAGAGGGGTTATAGAGACAGGGAAGGGTGTAGGGGAAAGAGGGGTTAACAGAGACGGAGGAGTGTAGGGGAGAGAGGGAGTTACAGAGACTGGGAGGGGTGTAGGGGAGAGAGGGGGTTACAGACAGGGAGGGGTGTAGGGGAGAGAGGGGGTTACAGAGACAGGGAGGGGTGTATTGGAGAGAGGGGGTCACAGAGACAGGGAGGAGTGTAGGGGAGAGAGGGAGTTACAGAGACTGGGAGGGGTGTAGGGGAGAGGGGGGTTACAGAGACAGGGAGGGGTTTAGGGGAGAGAGCGGGTAACAGACAGGCAGGGGTGTAGGGGAGAGAGGCGGTTACAGAGACAGGGAGGGGTGTAGGGGAGAGAGGGGGTTACAGAGACTGGGAGGGGTGTAGGGGAGAGAGGGGGTTACAGAGACACGGAGGGGTGTAGGGGAGAGAGGTGGTTACAGAGACAGGGAGGGGTGTAGTAGAGTGAGGGAGTTACAGTGACAGGGAGGGGTGCAGGGGAGAGAGGGGGTTACAGAAACAGGGAGGGGTGTAGGGGAGAGAGGGGGTTACAGAGACAGGGAGGTGTGTAGGGGAGAGAGGGAGTTACAGAGACAAGGAGGGGTGCAGGGGAGAGTGGGAGTTACAGAGACAGGGAGGGGTTTAGGGGAGAGAGGGGGTTACAGAAACACGGAGGTGTGTAGGGGAGAGAGGGAGTTACAGAGACAAGGAGGGGTGCAGGGGAGAGAGGGGGTTACAGAGACGGAGGGGTGTAGGGGAGAGAAGGGTTATAGAGACAGGGAGGCGTGTAGGGGAGAAAGGGGTCACAGAGACAGGGATTAGTGTAGGGGAGAGAGGGAGTTACAGAGACTGGGAGGGGTGTTGGGGAGAGGGGGTTACAGAGACAGGGAGGGGTGTAGGGGCCAGAGGGCGTCACAGAGACAGGGAGGGGTGTAGCGGAGAGAGGGGGTTACAGAAACAGGGAGGTGTGTAGGGGAGAGAGGGGGTTACAGAGACAGGGAAGCGGGTAGGGGAGAGAGGGGATTACAGAGACAGGGAGGGGTGTAGGGGAGAGAGGGGGTCACAGAGAAATGTAGGAGTGTAGGGGAGAGAGGGAGTTACAGAGACTGGGAGGGGTGTAGGGGAGAGAGGGGGTTACAGAGACGGAGGGGAGTAGGGGGAAGATGGGGTTACAGAGACAGGGAGGGGTGTTTAGTGTAGAGGGGGTTACAGAGACAAGGAGGGGTGTAGGGGAGAGAGGGAGTTACAGAGACAGGGAGGGGTGTAGGGGAGAGAGGGGTTTACAGAAATAGGGAGGTGTGTATCGGAGAGAGGGGGTTACAGAGACTGGGAGGCGTGTAGGGGAGAGAGGGGGTTACAGAGACAGGGAGGAGTGTAGGGGAGAGAGGGTGTTACAGAGACTGGGAGGGGTGTAGGGGAGGGGAGGTTACAGAGACAGTGAGGGGTGTTGGGGCCAGAGGGGGTCACAGAGACAGGGAGGGGTGTAGGGGAGAGAGGAGGTTACAGAAACAGGGAGGTGTGTAGGGGAGAGAGGGGGTTACAGAGACAGGGAGGCGTGTAGGGGAGAGAGGGGGTTACAGAGACGGAGGGGTGTAGGGGAGAGAGGGGGTCACAGAGACAGGGAGAAGTATAGGGGAGAGAGGGAGTTACAGAGACTGGGAGTGGTGTAGGGGAGAGGGGGGTTACAGAGACAGGGAGGGGTTTAGGGGAGAGAGGGGGTTACAGAGACAGGCAGGTGTGTAGGGGAGAGAGGGGCTTCACAGAGACAGGGAGGACTGCAGAGGAGAGAGGGAGTTACAGAGACTGGGAGGGGTGTAGGGAGGAGAGGGGGTTACAGACAGGGAGGCGTGTAGGGGAGAGAGGGGGTTACAGAAACAGGGAGGTGTGTAAGGGAGAGAGGGGGTTACAGAGACAGGGAGGCGTGCAGGGGAGAGAGGGGGTTACAGAGACGGAGGGGTGTAGGGAAGAGAGGGGGTCACAGAGACAGGGAGGAGTGTAGGGGAGAGAGGGGGTTACAGAGACAGGGAGGGGTGTAGAGGAGAGAGGGGGTTACAGAAACAGGGAGGGGTGTAGGGGAGAGAGGGGGTTACAGAGACAGGGAGGGGTGTAGGGTAGAGAGAGAGTTACAGAGACTGGGAGGGGTGTAGGGGAGAGGGGGGTTATAGAGACAGGGAGGGGTGTAGGGGCCAGAGGGGGTCACAGAGACAGGGAGGGGTGTAGGGGAGAGAGGGGGTCACAGAGACAGGGAGGTGTGCAGGGGAGAGAAGGGTTACAGAGACAGGGAGGCGTGTAGGGGACAGAGTGGGTCACAGAGACAGGGAGGAGTGTAGGGGATAGAGGGAGTTACAGAGACTGGGAGGGGTTTAGGGGAGAGGGGGGTTACAGAGACAGGGAAGGGTGTAGGGGAAAGAGGGGTTAACAGAGACGGAGGAGTGTAGGGGAGAGAGGGTGTTACAGAGACTGGGAGGGGTGTAGGGGAGAGAGGGGGTTACAGAGACAGGGAGGGCTGAAGGGGAGAGAGGGGGTCACAGAGACTAGGAGGGTTGTAGGGGAGAGAGGGGGTTACAGAAACAGGGCGGTGTGTAGGGGAGAGAGGGGGTTACAGAAACAGGGATGTGTGTAAGGGAGAGAGGGGGTTACAGAGACAGGGAAGCGTGTAGGGGAGAGAGGGGTTTACAGAGACAGCGAGGAGTGTAGGGGAGAGAGGCAGTTAAAGAGACTGGGAGGGGTGTAGGGGAGAGGGGGTTACAGAGACAGGGAGGGGTGTAGGGGCCAGAGGGGGTCGCAGGGACAGGGAGGAGTGTAGGGGAGAGAGGGGGTCACAGAGACAGAGAGGAGTGTAGGGGACAGAGGGGGTTACAGAGACAGGGAGTGGTGTAGGGGCCAGAGGGGGTCACAGAGACAGGGAGGGGTGTAGGGGAGAGAGGGGGTTACAGAGACAGGGAGGGGTGTAGAGGAGAGAGGGAGTTACAGAGACTGGGAGGCGTGTAGGGGAGAGAGAGGTTCACAGAGACAGCGAGGAGTGTAGGGGAGAGAGGGAGTTACAGAGATTGGGAGGGGTGTAGGGGAGAGGGGGATTACAGAGACAGGGAGGGGTGTAGGGGCCAGAGGGGGCCACAGGGACAAGGAAGGGTGTAGGGGAGAGTGGGGGTCACAGAGACAGCGAGGAGTGTAGGGGAGAGAGGGGGTTACAGAGACAGGGAGTGGTGTAGGGGCCAGAGGGGGTCACAGAGACAGGGAGGGGTGTAGGGGAGAGAGGGGGTCACAGAGACAGAGAGGAGTGTAGGGGAGAGAGGGGGTTACAGAGACAGGGAGTGGTGTAGGGGCCAGAGGGGGTCACAGAGACAGGGAGGGGTGTAGGGGAGAGAGGGGGTTACAGAGACAGGGAGGGGTGTAGAGGAGAGAGGGAGTTACAGAGACTGGGAGGGGTGTAGGGGAGAGAGAGGTTCACAGAGACAGCGAGGAGTGCAGAGGAGAGAGGGAGTTACAGAGATTGGGAGGGGTGTAGGGGAGAGGGGGGTTACAGAGACAGGGAGCGATGTAGGGGCCAGAGGGGGTCACAGGGACAGGGAGGAGTGTAGGGGAGAGTGGGGGTTACAGAGACAGCGAGGAGTGTAGGGGAGAGAGGGGTTACAGAGACAGGGAGTGGTGTAGGGGCCAGAGGGGGTCACAGAGACAGGGAGGGGTGTAGGGGAGAGAGGGAGTCACAGAGACAGAGAGGACCGTAGGGGAGAGAGGGGGTTACAGAGACAGGGAGTGGTGTAGGGGCCAGAAGGGGTCACAGAGACAGGGAGGGGTGTAGGGGAGAGAGGGGGTTACAGAGACAGGGAGGAATGTAGGGGAGAGAGGGGGTTACAGAGACCGGGAAGGGTGTAGGGGCCAGAGGCGTTTACTGAGACAGGGAGGGTTGTAGGGGAGAGAGGGGGTCACAGAGACAGAGAGGAGTGTAGGGGAGAGAGGGGGTTACAGAGACAGGGAGTGGTGTAGGGGCCAGAGGGGGTCACAGAGACAGTGAGGGGTGTAGGGGAGAGAGGGGGTTAGAGAGACAGGGAGGGGTGTAGAGGAGAGAGGGAGTTACAGAGACTGGGAGGGGTGTAGGGGAGAGAGAGGTTCAGAGAGACAGCGAGGCGTGTAGGGGGAGACGGAGTTACAGAGATTGGGAAGGGTGTAGGGGAGAGGGGGGTTTCAGAGACAGGGAGGGGTGTAGGGGCCAGAGGGGGTCACAGGGGCAGGGAGGGGTGTAGGGGAGAGAGGGGGTTACAGAGACAGGGAGTGGTGTAGTGGCCAGAGGGAGTCACAGAGACAGGGAGGGGTGTAGGGGAGAGAGGGGGTTACAGAGACAGGGAGGGGTGTAGGGGCAAGAGGGGGTTATAGTGACAGGGAGGGATGTAGGGGAGAGAGGGTGTTACAGAGACAGGGAGGAATGTAGGGGAGAGAGGGGTTACAGAGACCGGGAGGGGTGTAGGGGCCAGAGGGGGTCACAGGGACAGGGAGGGGTGTAGGGGAGAGTGGGGGTCACAGAGACAGCGAGGAGTGTAGGGGAGAGAGGGGGTTACAGAGACAGGGAGTGGTGTAGGGGCCAGAGGGGGTCACAGAGACAGGGAGGGGTGTAGGGGAGAGAGGGGGTCACAGAGACAGAGAGGAGTGTAGGGGAGAGAGGGGGTTACAGAGACAGGGAGTGGTGTAGGGGCCAGAGGAGGTCACAGAGACAGGGAGGGGTGTAGGGGAGAGAGGGGTTTACAGAGACAGGGAGGAATGTAGAGGAGAGAGGGGGTTACAGAGACAGGGAGGGGTGTAGGGGCCAGAGGGGGTTACAGAGACAGGGAGGAGTGTAGGGGAGAGAGGGGGTCACAGAGACAGAGAAGAGTGTATGGGAGAGAGGGGGTTACAGAGACAGGGAGTGGTGTAGGGGCCAGAGGGGGTCACAGAGACAGGGAGGGGTGTAGGGGAGAGAGGGGGTTACAGAGACAGGGAGGGGTGTAGAGGAGAGAGGGAGTTACAGAGACAGGGAGGAATGTAGGGGAGAGTGGGGGTTACAGAGACAGGGCGGGGTGTAGGGGCCAGAGGGGGTCATAGAGACAGGGCGGGGTGTAGGGGAGAGAGGGGGTACAAAGTCAGGGAGCGGTGTAGGGGAGAGAAGGGGTTACAGAGACAGGGAGGGGAGTAGGGGCCAGAGGGGGTTACAGAGACAGGGAGGGGTGTAGAGGGTAGAGCGGGTTACAGAGACAGGGAGGGGTGTAGGGGAGAGAGGGGTTTACAGAGACAGGGAGGAGTGTAGGGGAGAGAGGGTGTTACAGAGACTGGGAGGGGTGTAGGGGAGAGGGGGGTTACAGAGACAGGGAGGGGTGTAGGGGCCAGAGGGGGTCACAGAGACAGGGAGGGGTGTAAGGGAGAGAGGGGGTCACAGAGACAGGGAGGGGTGTAAGGGAGAGAGGGGGTCACAGAGACAGCGAGGAGTGTAGGGGAGAGAGGGGGTTACAGAGACAGGGAGGGGTGTAGGGGCCAGAGGGGGTCACAGAGACAGGGAGGGGTGTAGGGGAGAGTGGGGGTCACTGAGACAGGAAGGAGTGCAGGGGAGAGAGGGGGTTACAGAGATCAGGAGGGGTGTAGGGGCCAGAGGGGGTTACAGAGACAGGGAGTGGTGTAGGGGCCAGAGGGGGTCACAGAGACAGGGAGGGGTGTAGGGGAGAGAGGGGGTTACAGAGACAGGGAGGAGTGTAGGGGAGAGAGGGTGTTACAGAGACTGGGAGGGGTGTAGGGGAGAGAGGGGGTCACAGAGACAGAGAGGAGTGTAGGGGAGAGAGGGGGTTACAGAGACAGGGAGGGGTGTAGGGGCCAGAGGGGGTCACAGAGACAGGGAGGGGTGTAGGGGAGAGAGGGGGTTACAGAGACAGGGAGGGGTGTAGAGGAGAGAGGGAGTTACAGAGACAGGGAGGGGTGTAGGGGAGAGAGGGGGTTACAGAGACAGGGAGGGGTGTAGGGGCCAGAGGGGGTTACAGAGACAGGGAGGGGTGTAGGGGAGAGAGGGGGTTACAGAGGGGTTAGGAGAAGGGGGTACAGAGGGGTGTAGGGGCCAGAGAGGGGGTCACAGAGACAGGGAGGGGGTGTAGGGTGAGGGAGAGAGGGGGTCACAGAGACAGGGAGGGGTGTAGGGGAGAGAGGGGGTCACAGAGACAGCGAGGAGTGTAGGGGAGAGAGGGGGTTACAGAGACAGGGAGGGGTGTAGGGGCCAGAGGGGGTCACAGAGACAGGGAGGGGTGTAGGGGAGAGAGGGGGTCACAGAGACAGGAAGGAGTGCAGGGGAGAGAGGGGGTTACAGAGATCAGGAGGGGTGTAGGGGCCAGAGGGGGTTACAGAGACAGGGAGTGGTGTAGGGGCCAGAGGGGGTCACAGAGACAGGGAGGGGTGTAGGGGAGAGAGGGGGTCACAGAGACAGGGAGGAGTGTAGGGGAAGAGGGGGTTACAGAGACAGGGAGGGGTGTAGGGGAGAGAGGGGGTTACAGAGACAGGGAGGGGTGTAGGGGAGAGAGGGGGTTACAGAGACAGCGAGGGGTGTAGGGGAGAGAGGGGGTTACAGAGACAGGGAGGGGTGTAGGGGCCAGAGGGGGTCACAGAGACAGGGAGGGGTGTAGGGGAGAGAGGGGGTCACAGAGACAGGGAGGAGTGTAGGGGAGAGAGGGGGTTACAGAGATCAGGAGGGGTGTAGGGGCCAGAGGGGGTTACAGAGACAGGGAGTGGTGTAGGGGCCAGAGGGGGTCACAGAGACAGGGAGGGGTGTAGGGGAGAGAGGGGGTTACAGAGACAGGGAGGGGTGTAGAGGAGAGAGGGAGTTACAGAGACTGGGAGGCGTGTAGGGGAGAGAGAGGTTCACAGAGACAGCGAGGAGTGTAGGGGAGAGAGGGAGTTACAGAGATTGGGAGGGGTGTAGGGGAGAGGGGGATTACAGAGACAGGGAGGGGTGTAGGGGCCAGAGGGGGCCACAGGGACAAGGAAGGGTGTAGGGGAGAGTGGGGGTCACAGAGACAGCGAGGAGTGTAGGGGAGAGAGGGGGTTACAGAGACAGGGAGTGGTGTAGGGGCCAGAGGGGGTCACAGAGACAGGGAGGGGTGTAGGGGAGAGAGGGGGTCACAGAGACAGAGAGGAGTGTAGGGGAGAGAGGGGGTTACAGAGACAGGGAGTGGTGTAGGGGCCAGAGGGGGTCACAGAGACAGGGAGGGGTGTAGGGGAGAGAGGGGGTTACAGAGACAGGGAGGGGTGTAGAGGAGAGAGGGAGTTACAGAGACTGGGAGGGGTGTAGGGGAGAGAGAGGTTCACAGAGACAGCGAGGAGTGCAGAGGAGAGAGGGAGTTACAGAGATTGGGAGGGGTGTAGGGGAGAGGGGGGTTACAGAGACAGGGAGCGATGTAGGGGCCAGAGGGGGTCACAGGGACAGGGAGGAGTGTAGGGGAGAGTGGGGGTTACAGAGACAGCGAGGAGTGTAGGGGAGAGAGGGGTTACAGAGACAGGGAGTGGTGTAGGGGCCAGAGGGGGTCACAGAGACAGGGAGGAGTGTAGGGGAGAGAGGGGGTCACAGAGACAGAGAGGAGTGTATGGGAGAGAGGGGGTTACAGAGACAGGGAGTGGTGTAGGGGCCAGAGGGGGTCACAGAGACAGGGAGGGGTGTAGGGGAGAGAGGGGGTTACAGAGACAGGGAGGGGTGTAGAGGAGAGAGGGAGTTACAGAGACAGGGAGGAATGTAGGGGAGAGTGGGGGTTACAGAGACAGGGCGGGGTGTAGGGGCCAGAGGGGGTCATAGAGACAGGGCGGGGTGTAGGGGAGAGAGGGGGTTACAGAGACAGGGAGCGGTGTAGGGGAGAGAAGGGGTTACAGAGACAGGGAGGGGAGTAGGGGCCAGAGGGGGTTACAGAGACAGGGAGGGGTGTAGAGGGTAGAGCGGGTTACAGAGACAGGGAGGGGTGTAGGGGAGAGAGGGGTTTACAGAGACAGGGAGGAGTGTAGGGGAGAGAGGGTGTTACAGAGACTGGGAGGGGTGTAGGGGAGAGGGGGGTTACAGAGACAGGGAGGGGTGTAGGGGCCAGAGGGGGTCACAGAGACAGGGAGGGGTGTAAGGGAGAGAGGGGGTCACAGAGACAGGGAGGGGTGTAAGGGAGAGAGGGGGTCACAGAGACAGCGAGGAGTGTAGGGGAGAGAGGGGGTTACAGAGACAGGGAGGGGTGTAGGGGCCAGAGGGGGTCACAGAGACAGGGAGTGGTGTAGGGGCCAGAGGGGGTCACAGAGACAGGGAGGGGTGTAGGGGAGAGAGGGGGTTACAGAGACAGGGAGGGGTGTAGAGGAGAGAGGGAGTTACAGAGACTGGGAGGCGTGTAGGGGAGAGAGAGGTTCACAGAGACAGCGAGGAGTGTAGGGGAGAGAGGGAGTTACAGAGATTGGGAGGGGTGTAGGGGAGAGGGGGATTACAGAGACAGGGAGGGGTGTAGGGGCCAGAGGGGGCCACAGGGATAAGGAAGGGTGTAGGGGAGAGTGGGGGTCACAGAGACAGCGAGGAGTGTAGGGGAGAGAGGGGGTTACAGAGACAGGGAGTGGTGTAGGGGCCAGAGGGGGTCACAGAGACAGGGAGGGGTGTAGGGGAGAGAGGGGGTCACAGAGACAGAGAGGAGTGTAGGGGAGAGAGGGGGTTACAGAGACAGGGAGTGGTGTAGGGGCCAGAGGGGGTAACAGAGACAGGGAGGGGTGTAGGGGAGAGAGGGGGTTACAGAGACAGGGAGGGGTGTAGAGGAGAGAGGGAGTTACAGAGACTGGGAGGGGTGTAGGGGAGAGAGAGGTTCACAGAGACAGCGAGGAGTGCAGAGGAGAGAGGGAGTTACAGAGATTGGGAGGGGTGTAGGGGAGAGGGGGGTTACAGAGACAGGGAGCGATGTAGGGGCCAGAGGGGGTCACAGAGACAGGGAGGGGTGTAGGGGAGAGAGGGAGTCACAGAGACAGAGAGGACCGCAGGGGAGAGAGGGGGTTACAGAGACAGGGAGTGGTGTAGGGGCCTGAGGGGGTCACAGAGACAGGGAGGGGTGTAGGGGAGAGAGGGGGTTACAGAGACAGGGAGGAATGTAGGGGAGAGAGGGGGTTACAGAGACCGGGAAGGGTGTAGGGGCCAGAGGCGTTTACTGAGACAGGGAGGGGTGTAGGGGAGAGAGGGGGTCACAGAGACAGAGAGGAGTGTAGGGGAGAGAGGGGGTTACAGAGACAGGGAGTGGTGTAGGGGCCAGAGGGGGTCACAGAGACAGTGAGGGGTGTAGGGGAGAGAGGGGGTTACAGAGACAGGGAGGGGTGTAGAGGAGAGAGGGGGTCACAGAGACAGGGAGGGGTGTAGGGGAGAGAGGGGGTCACAGAGACAGGGAGGGGTGTAAGGGAGAGAGGGGGTCACAGAGACAGGGAGGGGTGTAAGGGAGAGAGGGGGTCACAGAGACAGCGAGGAGTGTAGGGGAGAGAGGGGGTTACAGAGACAGGGAGGGGTGTAGGGGCCAGAGGGGGTTACAGAGACAGGGAGTGGTGTAGGGGCCAGAGGGGGTCACAGAGACAGGGAGGGGTGTAGGGGAGAGAGGGGGTTACAGAGACAGGGAGGGGTGTAGAGGAGAGAGGGAGTTACAGAGACTGGGAGGCGTGTAGGGGAGAGAGAGGTTCACAGAGACAGCGAGGAGTGTAGGGGAGAGAGGGAGTTACAGAGATTGGGAGGGGTGTAGGGGAGAGGGGGATTACAGAGACAGGGAGGGGTGTAGGGGCCAGAGGGGGCCACAGGGATAAGGAAGGGTGTAGGGGAGAGTGGGGGTCACAGAGACAGCGAGGAGTGTAGGGGAGAGAGGGGGTTACAGAGACAGGGAGTGGTGTAGGGGCCAGAGGGGGTCACAGAGACAGGGAGGGGTGTAGGGGAGAGAGGGGGTCACAGAGACAGAGAGGAGTGTAGGGGAGAGAGGGGGTTACAGAGACAGGGAGTGGTGTAGGGGCCAGAGGGGGTCACAGAGACAGGGAGGGGTGTAGGGGAGAGAGGGGGTTACAGAGACAGGGAGGGGTGTAGAGGAGAGAGGGAGTTACAGAGACTGGGAGGGGTGTAGGGGAGAGAGAGGTTCACAGAGACAGCGAGGAGTGCAGAGGAGAGAGGGAGTTACAGAGATTGGGAGGGGTGTAGGGGAGAGGGGGGTTACAGAGACAGGGAGCGATGTAGGGGCCAGAGGGGGTCACAGAGACAGGGAGGGGTGTAGGGGAGAGAGGGGGTCACAGAGACAGAGAGGAGTGTAGGGGAGAGAGGGGGTTACAGAGACAGGGAGTGGTGTAGGGGCCAGAGGGGGTCACAGAGACAGGGAGGGGTGTAGGGGAGAGAGGGGGTTACAGAGACAGGGAGGAATGTAGGGGAGAGAGGGGGTTACAGAGACCGGGAAGGGTGTAGGGGCCAGAGGGGGTTACAGAGACAGGGAGGGGTGTAGGGGAGAGAGGGGGTCACAGAGACAGAGAGGAGTGTAGGGGAGAGAGGGGGTTACAGAGACAGGGAGTGGTGTAGGGGCCAGAGGGGGTCACAGAGACAGGGAGGGGTGTAGGGGAGAGAGGGGGTTACAGAGACAGGGAGGGGTGTAGAGGAGAGAGGGAGTTACAGAGATTGGGAGGGGTGTCGGGGAGAGGGGGGTTACAGAGACAGGGAGGGATGTAGGGGCCAGTGGGGGTCACAGGGACAGGGAGGAGTGTAGGGGAGAGTGGGGGTTACAGAGACAGCGAGGAGTGTAGGGGAGAGAGGGGTTACAGAGACAGGGAGTGGTGTAGGGGCCAGAGGGGGTCACAGAGACAGGGAGGGGTGTAGGGGAGAGAGGGAGTCACAGAGACAGAGAGGACCGTAGGGGAGAGAGGGGGTTACAGAGACAGGGAGTGGTGTAGGGGCCAGAAGGGGTCACAGAGACAGGGAGGGGTGTAGGGGAGAGAGGGGGTTACAGAGACAGGGAGGAATGTAGGGGAGAGAGGGGGATTACAGAGACCGGGAAGGGTGTAGGGGCCAGAGGGGTTTACTGAGACAGGGAGGGTTGTAGGGGAGAGAGGGGGTCACAGAGACAGAGAGGAGTGTAGGGGAGAGAGGGGGTTACAGAGACAGGGAGTGGTGTAGGGGCCAGAGGGGGTCACAGAGACAGTGAGGGGTGTAGGGGAGAGAGGGGGTTACAGAGACAGGGAGGGGTGTAGAGGAGAGAGGGAGTTACAGAGACTGGGAGGGGTGTAGGGGAGAGAGAGGTTCAGAGAGACAGCGAGGCGTGTAGGGGGAGACGGAGTTACAGAGATTGGGAAGGGTGTAGGGGAGAGGGGGGTTTCAGAGACAGGGAGGGGTGTAGGGGCCAGAGGGGGTCACAGGGGCAGGGAGGGGTGTAGGGGAGAGAGGGGGTTACAGAGACAGGGAGTGGTGTAGTGGCCAGAGGGAGTCACAGAGACAGGGAGGGGTGTAGGGGAGAGAGGGGGTTACAGAGACAGGGAGGGGTGTAGGGGCAAGAGGGGGTTATAGTGACAGGGAGGGATGTAGGGGAGAGAGGGTGTTACAGAGACAGGGAGGAATGTAGGGGAGAGAGGGGTTACAGAGACCGGGAGGGATGTAGGGGCCAGAGGGGGTCACAGGGACAGGGAGGGGTGTAGTGGAGAGTGGGGGTCACAGAGACAGCGAGGAGTGTAGGGGAGAGAGGGGGTTACAGAGACAGGGAGTGGTGTAGGGGCCAGAGGGTGTCACAGAGACAGGGAGGGGTGTAGGGGAGAGAGGGGGTCACAGAGACAGAGAGGAGCGTAGGGGAGAGACGGGGTTACAGAGACAGGGAGTGGTGTAGGGGCCAGAGGGGGTCACAGAGACAGGGAGGGGTGTAGGGGAGAGAGGGGTTTACAGAGACAGGGAGGAATGTAGAGGAGAGAGGGGGTTACAGAGACCGGGAAGGGTGTAGGGGCCAGATGGGGTTACAGAGACAGGGAGGAGTGTAGGGGAGAGAGGGGGTCACAGAGACAGAGAGGAGTGTATGGGAGAGAGGGGGTTACAGAGACAGGGAGTGGTGTAGGGGCCAGAGGGGGTCACAGAGACAGGGAGGGGTGTAGGGGAGAGAGGGGGTTACAGAGACAGGGAGGGGTGTAGGGGAGAGAAGGGGTTACAGAGACAGGGAGGGGAGTAGGGGCCAGAGGGGGTTACAGAGACAGGGAGGGGTGTAGAGGGTAGAGCGGGTTACAGAGACAGGGAGGGGTGTAGGGGAGAGAGGGGTTTACAGAGACAGGGAGGAGTGTAGGGGAGAGAGGGTGTTACAGAGACTGGGAGGGGTGTAGGGGAGAGGGGGGTTACAGAGACAGGGAGGGGTGTAGGGGCCAGAGGGGGTCACAGAGACAGGGAGGGGTGTAAGGGAGAGAGGGGGTCACAGAGACAGGGAGGGGTGTAAGGGAGAGAGGGGGTCACAGAGACAGCGAGGAGTGTAGGGGAGAGAGGGGGTTACAGAGACAGGGAGGGGTGTAGGGGCCAGAGGGGGTCACAGAGACAGGGAGGGGTGTAGGGGAGAGTGGGGGTCACTGAGACAGGAAGGAGTGCAGGGGAGAGAGGGGGTTACAGAGATCAGGAGGGGTGTAGGGGCCAGAGGGGGTTACAGAGACAGGAAGGGTGTAGAGGAGAGAGGGAGTTCCAGAGACAGGGAGGGGTGTAGGGGCCTGAGGGGGTCACAGGGACATGGAGTGGTGTAGGGGAGAGTGGGGGTCACAGAGACAGCGAGGAGTGTAGGGGAGAGAGGGGGTCACAGAGACAGGGAGTGGTGTAGGGGAGAGAGGGGGTCACAGAGACAGAGAGGAGCGTAGGGGAGAGAGGGGGTTACAGAGACAGGGAGGGGTGTAGAGGAGAGAGGGGGTTACAGAGACAGGGATGGGTATACGGGAGAGAGGGGGTTACAGAGACCGGGAGGGGTGTAGGGGAGAGAGGGGGGTTACAGAGACAGGGAGTGGTGCAGGGGCCAGAGGGGGTCACAGAGACAAGGAGGGGTGTAGAGGAGAGAGGGGGTTACAGAGACAGGGAGGGGTGTCGTGGAGAGAGGGGGTTACAGAGACAGGGAGTGGTGTAGGGGCCAGAGGGGGTCACAGAGACAGGGAGGGGTGTAGGGGAGAGAGGGGGTCACAGAGACAGAGAGGAGCGTAGGGGAGAGAGGGGGTTACAGAGACAGGGAGTGGTGTATGGGCCAGAGGGGGTCACAGAGACAGGGAGGGGTGTAGGGGAGAGAGTGGGTTACAGAGACAGGGATGAATGTAGGGGAGAGAGGGGGTTACAGAGACAGGGAGGGGTGTAGGGGCCAGAGGGGGTTACAGAGACAGGGAGGGGTGTAGAGGAGAGAGGGGGTTACAGAGACAGGGAGGGGTACTGAGCAGAAGGAGATCAGAGAGACAGGCCAGGAGTTAGGTGCAGAGAGCGTTATTGGGACAGGAAGGCAGGGACTGACTTGTTGCCGGAAGAGGTCGCCTGGGGAGCGTGTTTTTCAGTAGAAGGTGTCACCGTTCAGTAACACAGTAACTGGGGCACTTGAGTCCGGGGGATGGGAGGAGAGTTCATTCCATCAGAGTATCCCCTCAAAATTCGATATCGGTAGCGGAGCTGGGGTGTTGTGGAGTCAGAAAGCCGGGTGTTTGGGGTGGTGAACAGTGTCGCAGTGGGGGTTGATGGCGTGTGCAAATTGCGGTCAAATCGGAGGGAGGGGACAGCAGACACGGGGTGGCCTGGCAGCTGGCCCGATGGTTTGGTGTGGTCGGGGTGGGTTGTGTGGGTGGTGGACTCCGGGGTGAGCCAGACTGATGGACCCTCTCTCCGCACGTAGGCAGCAACCTGGAGAAACTCACCAGTTGCAACGCCACGCACAACACGGTCTGTCGGTGCAAGAGGGGCTACTACTGCTCAGAACGGCTAGAGGGCAGGTGTGAGCGATGCAAACGGATCTCCCAGTGCGGCTCTGGAAAGGGGGTGACCAGAAACGGTGAGACTAGCAGCTGTTGGGCAGCTTGTACACTGACCGGTGTCTCTCAGTCCCTCTCTCAGGGGATATCTGTACACTGACCAGTGTCTCTCTGTCCCTCTCTCTCAGGGGATATCTGTACACTGACCGGTGTCTCTCAGTCCGTCTCTCAGGGGATATCTGTACACGGACCGGTGTCTCTCAGTCCCCTCTCTCAGGGGATATCTGTACACTGACCGATGTCTCTCAGTCCCTCTCTCTCAGGGGATATCTGTACACTGACCGGTGTCTCTCAGTCCATCTCTCTCAGGGGCGATATCTGTACACTGACCTGTGTCTCTCAGTCCCTCTCTCTCATGGGGATATCTGTACACTGACCAGTGACTCTCAGTCCCTCTCTCAGTGGATATCTGTACACTGACCGGTGTCCTCTCAGTCCCTCTCTCTGGGGGATATATGTACACTGACCGGTGTCTCTCAGTCCCTCATTCTCAGGGGATATCTGTACACTGACCAGTGTCTCTCAGTCCCTCTCTCAGTGGATATCTGTACACTGACCGGTGTCTCTCAGTCCCTCTCTCTGGGGGATATATGTACACTGACCGGTGTCTCTCAGTCCCTCTCTCAGGGAATATCTGTACACTGACCATGTCTCTCAGTCCCTCTCTCTCAGGGGATATCTGTACACTGACCGGTGTCTCTCAGTCCCTCTCTCTCAGGGGATATCTGTACACTGACCAGTGTCTCTCAGTCCCTCTCTCAGTGGATATCTGTACACTGACCGGTGTCTCTCAGTCCCTCTCTCTGGGGGATATATGTACACTGACCGGTGTCTCTCAGTACCTCTCTCTCAGGGGATATCTGTACACTGACCGGTGTCTCTCAGTCCCTCTCTCAGGGAATATCTGTACACTGACCGATGTCTCTCAGTCCCTCTCTCTCAGGGGATATCTGTACACTGACCGGTGTCTCTCAGTCCGTCTCTCAGGGGATATCTGTACACTGACCGGTGTCTCTCAGTCCATCTCTCTCAGGGGCGATATCTGTACACTGACCTGTGTCTCTCAGTCCCTGTCTCTCATGGGGATATCTGTACACTGACCAGTGTCTCTCAGTCCCTCTCTCAGTGGATATCTGTACACTGACCGGTGTCTCTCAGTCCCTCTCTCTCAGGGGATATCTGTACACTGACCGGTGTCTCTCAGTCCCTCTCTCAGGGGATATCTGTACACTGACCGGTGTCTCTCAGTCCCTCTCTCTCAGGGGATATCTGTACACTGACCGGTGTCTCTCAGTCCCTCTCTCTCATGGCGATATCTGTACACTGACCAGTGTCTCTCAGTCCCTCTCTCAGTGGATATCTGTACACTGACCGGTGTCTCTCAGTCCCTCTCTCTGGGGGATATATGTACACTGACCGGTGTCTCTCAGTCCCTCTCTCAGGGAATATCTGTACACTGACCGATGTCTCTCAGTCCCTCTCTCTCAGGGGATATCTGTACACTGACCGGTGTCTCTCAGTCCCTCTCTCAGTGGATATCTGTACACTGACCGGTGTCTCTCAGTCCCTCTCTCTGGGGTATATGTGTACACTGACCGGTGTCTCTCAGTCCCTCTCTCTCAGGGGATATCTGTACACTGACCGGTGTCTCTCAGTCCCCTCTCTCAGGGGATATCTGTACACTGACCGATGTCTCTCAGTCCCTCTCTCTCAGGGGATATCTGTACACTGACCGGTGTCTCTCAGTCCGTCTCTCAGGGGATATCTGTACACTGACCGGTGTCTCTCAGTCCATCTCTCTCAGGGGCGATATCTGTACACTGACCTGTGTCTCTCAGTCCCTGTCTCTCATGGGGATATCTGTACACTGACCAGTGTCTCTCAGTCCCTCTCTCAGTGGATATCTGTACACTGACCGGTGTCCTCTCAGTCCCTCTCTCTGGGGGATATATGTACACTGACCGGTGTCTCTCAGTCCCTCTCTCAGTGGATATCTGTACACTGACCGGTGTCTCTCAGTCCCTCTCTCTCAGGGGATATCTGTACACTGACCGGTGTCTCTCAGTCCCTCTCTCTCAGGGGATATCTGTACACTGACCAGTGTCTCTCAGTCCCTCTCTCAGTGGATATCTGTACACTGACCGGTGTCTCTCAGTCCCTCTCTCTGGGGGATATATGTACACTGACCGGTGTCTCTCAGTCCCTCTCTCAGGGGATATCTGTACACTGACCGGTGTCTCTCAGTCCCTCTCTCTCAGGGGATATCTGTACACTGACCGGTGTCTCTCAGTCCCTCTCTCAGGGGATATCTGTACACTGACCGGTGTCTCTCAGTCCCTCTCTCTCAGGGGATATCTGTACACTGACCGGTGTCTCTCAGTCCCTCTCTCAGTGGATATCTGTACACTGACCGGTGTCTCTCAGTCCCTCTCTCTGGGGGATATATGTACACTGACCGGTGTCTCTCAGTCCCTCTCTCTCAGGGGATATCTGTACACTGACCGGTGTCTCTCAGTCCCTCTCTCAGGGAATATCTGTACACTGACCGATGTCTCTCAGTCCCTCTCTCTCAGGGGATATCTGTACACTGACCGGTGTCTCTCAGTCCGTCTCTCAGGGGATATCTGTACACTGACCGGTGTCTCTCAGTCCATCTCTCTCAGGGGCGATATCTGTACACTGACCTGTGTCTCTCAGTCCCTCTCTCTCATGGGGATATCTGTACACTGACCAGTGTCTCTCAGTCCCTCTCTCAGTGGATATCTGTACACTGACCGGTGTCCTCTCAGTCCCTCTCTCTGGGGGATATATGTACACTGACCGGTGTCTCTCAGTCCCTCTCTCTCAGGGGATATCTGTACACTGACCAGTGTCTCTCTGTCCCTCTCTCTCAGGGGATATCTGTACACTGACCGGTGTCTCTCAGTCCGTCTCTCAGGGGATATCTGTACACTGACCGGTGTCTCTCAGTCCCTCTCTCTCATGGGGATATCTGTACACTGACCAGTGTCTCTGAGACCCTCTCTCAGTGGATATCTGTACACTGACCGGTGTCTCTCAGTCCCTCTCTCAGGGGATATATGTACACTGACCGGTGTCTCTCAGTCCCTCTCTCTCAGGGGATATCTGTACACTGACCAGTGTCTCTCTGTCCCTCTCTCTCAGGGGATATCTGTACACTGACCGGTGTCTCTCAGTCCCTCTCTCTCAGGGGATATCTGTACACTGACCGGTGTCTCTCAGTCCCTCTCTCAGGGAATATCTGTACACTGACCGATGTCTCTCAGTCCCTCTCTCTCAGGGGATATCTGTACACTGACCAGTGTCTCTCAGTCCCTCTCTCAGTGGATATCTGTACACTGACCGGTGTCTCTCAGTCCCTCTCTCTCAGGGGATATCTGTACACTGACCGGTGTCTCTCAGTCCCTCTCTCTCATGGGGATATCTGTACACTGACCGGTGTCTCTCAGTCCCTCTCTCTGGGGGATATATGTACACTGACCGGTGTCTCTCAGTCCCTCTCTCTCAGGGGATATCTGTACACTGACTGGTGTCTCTCAGTCCGTCTCTCAGGGGATATCTGTACACTGACCGGTGTCTCTCAGTCCATCTCTCTCAGGGGCGATATCTGTACACTGACCCGTGTCTCTCAGTCCATCTCTCTGAGGGGCGATATCTGCACACTGACCGGTGTCTCTCAGTCCCTCTCTCTTTGGGGATATCTGTACACTGACCCGTGTCTCTCAGTCCCTCTCTCTAAGGGGGATATCTGTACACTGACCGGTGTCTCTCAGTCCCTCTCTCTCAGGGGGGATATCTGTACTCTGACCAGTGTCTCTCAGTCCCTCTCTCTCAGGGGGGATATCTGTACACTGACCGGTGTCTCTCAGTCCCTCTCTCAGGGGATATCTGTACACTGACCGGTGTCTCTCAGTCCCTCTCTCTCAGAGCATATCTGCACACTGACCGGTGTCTCTCAGTCCCTCTCTCTCTGGGGGAGATCTGAACACTGAACGGTCCCTCTCAGTCCCTCTCTCTCAGGGGGATATCTGTACACTGACCGTTTTCTCTCAGTTCCTCTCTCAGGGGATACCTATACACTGACCGGTGTCTCTCAGTCCCTCTCTCTGAGGGGATATCTGTACACTGACCGGTGCCTCTCAGTCCCTCTCTCTCAGGGGCGATATCTGTACACTGACCGGTACCTCAGTTCCTCTCTCTCAGGGGAGATCTGTACACTGACCTGTGTCTCTCAGTCCCTCTCTCTCAGGGGATATCTGTACACGGACCGGTGTCTCTCAGTCCCTCTCTCTCTGGGAATACTGTACACTGACCGGTATCTCAGTCCCCTCTCTCAGGGGATATCTGTACACTGACCCGTTTCTCTTACTTCCTCTCTCAGGGGAGACCTGTACACTGACCGGTGTCTCTCAGTCCCTCTCTCTGAGGGGATATCTGTACACTGACCGGTGTCTCTCAGTCCCTCTCTCTCTCAGGGGATATCTGTACACGGACCAGTGTCTCTCAGTCCCTCTCTCTCTGGGAATACTGTACACTGACCGGTATCTCAGTCCCCTCTCTCAGGGGATATCTGTACACTGACCCGTTTCTCTTACTTCCTCTCTCAGGGGAGACCTGTACACTGACCGGTGTCTCTCAGTCCCTCTCTCTGAGGGGATATCTGTACACTGACCGGTGTCTCCTAGTCCCTCTCTCTCTGGGAATATCTGTACACTGACCGGTGTCTCTCAGTCCCTCTCTCTCTGAGGGGATATCTGTACACTGACCGGTGTCTCCTAGTCCCTCTCTCTCTGGGAATATCTGTACACTGACCGGTGTCTCTCTGTTCCTCTATCTCAGAGGATATCTGTACACGGACCGGTGTCTCTCAGTCCCTCTCTCTCAGGGGATATCTGTACACTGACCGGTGTCTCTCAGTCCCTCTCTCTCAGGCGGACATCTGTACACTGACCGGTGTCTCTCAGGCCCTCTCTCTCAGGGGATATCTGTACACTGACTGGTGTCTCTCAGTCCATCTCCTCTCATGGGATACCTGTACACTGACCGGTGTCTCTCAGTCCCTCTCTCTCAGGGAATATCTCTACACTGACTGGTGTTTCTCAGTCCCTCTCTCTCAGGGGTATCTGTACACTGACCGGTGTCTCTCAGTCCCTCTCTCTCAGGGAATTCTGTACACTGACCGGTATCTCAGTCCCCTCTCTCAGGGGATTTCTGTACACTGACCCGTTTCTCTCAGTTCCTCTCTCGGGGGATACCTGTACACTGACCGGTGTCTCTCAGTCCCTCTCTCTCAGGGGTATCTGTACACTGACCGGTGTCTCTCAGTCCCTCTCTCTCAGGGAATTCTGTACACTGACCGGTATCTCAGTCCCCTCTCTCAGGGGATTTCTGTACACTGACCCGTTTCTCTCAGTTCCTCTCTCAGGGGATACCTGTACACTGACCGGTGTCTCTCAGTCCCTCTCTCTGAGGGGATATCTGTACACTGACCGGTGTCTCTCAGTCCCTCTCTCAGGGGATATCTGTACACTGACCGGTGTCTCTCAGTCCCTCTCTCAGGGGATATCTGTACACTGACCGGTGTCTCCTAGTCCCTCTCTCTCAGGGGGATATCTGTACACTGACCGGTACCTCAGTTCCTGTCTCTCAGTGGAGATCTGTACACTGACCAGTGTCTCTCAGTCCCACTCTCTCAGGGGGATATCTGTACACTGACCGGTGTCTTTCAGTCCCTCTCTCTGAGGGGATATCTGCATACTGACCAGTGTCTCTCAGTCCCTGTCTCTCAGAGGTATCTGTACACTGACCGGTGTCTCTCCGTCCCTCTGTCTGAGGGGATACCTGTACACTGACCGGTGTCTCTCAGTCCCTCTCTCAGTGGATATCTGTACACTGACCGGTGTCTCTCAGTCCCTCTCTCTCAGGGGATATCTGTACACTGACCGGTGTCTCTCAGTCCCTCTCTCTCATGGGGATATCTGTACACTGACCGGTGTCTCTCAGTCCCTCTCTCTGGGGGATATATGTACACTGACCCGTGTCTCTCAGTCCCTCTCTCTCAGGGGATATCTGTACACTGACTGGTGTCTCTCAGTCCGTCTCTCAGGGGATATCTGTACACTGACCGGTGTCTCTCAGTCCATCTCTCTCAGGGGCGATATCTGTACACTGACCCGTGTCTCTCAGTCCATCTCTCTGAGGGGCGATATCTGCACACTGACCGGTGTCTCTCAGTCCCTCTCTCTTTGGGGATATCTGTACACTGACCCGTGTCTCTCAGTTCCTCTCTCAGGGGGATATCTGTACACTGACCGGTGTCTCTCAGTCCCTCTCTCTCAGGGGGGATATCTGTACTCTGACCAGTGTCTCTCAGTCCCTCTCTCTCAGGGGGGATATCTGTACACTGACCGGTGTCTCTCAGTCCCTCTCTCAGGGGATATCTGTACACTGACCGGTGTCTCTCAGTCCCTCTCTCTCAGAGCATATCTGCACACTGACCGGTGTCTCTCAGTCCCTCTCTCTCTGGGGGAGATCTGAACACTGAACGGTCCCTCTCAGTCCCTCTCTCTCAGGGGGATATCTGTACACTGACCGTTTTCTCTCAGTTCCTCTCTCAGGGGATACCTATACACTGACCGGTGTCTCTCAGTCCCTCTCTCTGAGGGGATATCTGTACACTGACCGGTGCCTCTCAGTCCCTCTCTCTCAGGGAATATCTGTACACTGACCGGTACCTCAGTTCCTCTCTCTCAGGGGAGATCTGTACACTGACCAGTGTCTCTCAGTCCCTCTCTCTCAGGGGATATCTGTACACTGACCGGTGTCTCTCAGTCCCTCTCTCTCTGGGAATACTGTACACTGACCGGTATCTCAGTCCCCTCTCTCAGGGGATATCTGTACACTGACCCGTTTCTCTTACTTCCTCTCTCAGGGGAGACCTGTACACTGACCGGTGTCTCTCAGTCCCTCTCTCTGAGGGGATATCTGTACACTGACCGGTGTCTCCTAGTCCCTCTCTCTCTGGGAATATCTGTACACTGACCGGTGTCTCTCAGTCCCTCTCTCTCTGAGGGGATATCTGTACACTGACCGGTGTCTCCTAGTCCCTCTCTCTCTGGGAATATCTGTACACTGACCGGTGTCTCTCTGTTCCTCTATCTCAGAGGATATCTGTACACGGACCGGTGTCTCTCAGTCCCTCTCTCTCAGGGGATATCTGTACACTGACCGGTGTCTCTCAGGCCCTCTCTCTCAGGGGATATCTGTACACTGACTGGTGTCTCTCAGTCCCTCTCCTCTCATGGGATACCTGTACACTGACCGGTGTCTCTCAGTCCCTCTCTCTCAGGGAATATCTCTACACTGACTGGTGTTTCTCAGTCCCTCTCTCTCAGGGGTATCTGTACACTGACCGGTGTCTCTCAGTCCCTCTCTCTCAGGGAATTCTGTACACTGACCGGTATCTCAGTCCCCTCTCTCAGGGGATTTCTGTACACTGACCCGTTTCTCTCAGTTCCTCTCTCGGGGGATACCTGTACACTGACCGGTGTCTCTCAGTCCCTCTCTCTCAGGGGTATCTGTACACTGACCGGTGTCTCTCAGTCCCTCTCTCTCAGGGAATTCTGTACACTGACCGGTATCTCAGTCCCCTCTCTCAGGGGATTTCTGTACACTGACCCGTTTCTCTCAGTTCCTCTCTCAGGGGATACCTGTACACTGACCGGTGTCTCTCAGTCCCTCTCTCTGAGGGGATATCTGTACACTGACCGGTGTCTCTCAGTCCCTCTCTCAGGGGATATCTGTACACTGACCGGTGTCTCTCAGTCCCTCTCTCAGGGGATATCTGTACACTGACCGGTGTCTCCTAGTCCCTCTCTCTCAGGGGGATATCTGTACACTGACCGGTACCTCAGTTCCTGTCTCTCAGTGGAGATCTGTACACTGACCAGTGTCTCTCAGTCCCACTCTCTCAGGGGGATATCTGTACACTGACCGGTGTCTTTCAGTCCCTCTCTCTGAGGGGATATCTGCATACTGACCAGTGTCTCTCAGTCCCTGTCTCTCAGAGGTATCTGTACACTGACCGGTGTCTCTCCGTCCCTCTGTCTGAGGGGATACCTGTACACTGACCGGTGTCTCTCAGTCCCTCTCTCAGTGGATATCTGTACACTGACCGGTGTCTCTCAGTCCCTCTCTCTCAGGGGATATCTGTACACTGACCGGTGTCTCTCAGTCCCTCTCTCTCATGGGGATATCTGTACACTGACCGGTGTCTCTCAGTCCCTCTCTCTGGGGGATATATGTACACTGACCCGTGTCTCTCAGTCCCTCTCTCTCAGGGGATATCTGTACACTGACTGGTGTCTCTCAGTCCGTCTCTCAGGGGATATCTGTACACTGACCGGTGTCTCTCAGTCCATCTCTCTCAGGGGCGATATCTGTACACTGACCCGTGTCTCTCAGTCCATCTCTCTCAGGGGCGATATCTGCACACTGACCGGTGTCTCTCAGTCCCTCTCTCTTTGGGGATATCTGTACACTGACCCGTGTCTCTCAGTCCCTCTCTCTAAGGGGGATATCTGTACACTGACCGGTGTCTCTCAGTCCCTCTCTCTCAGGGGGGATATCTGTACTCTGACCAGTGTCTCTCAGTCCCTCTCTCTCAGGGGGGATATCTGTACACTGACCGGTGTCTCTCAGTCCCTCTCTCAGGGGATATCTGTACACTGACCGGTGTCTCTCAGTCCCTCTCTCTCAGAGCATATCTGCACACTGACCGGTGTCTCTCAGTCCCTCTCTCTCTGGGGGAGATCTGAACACTGAACGGTCCCTCTCAGTCCCTCTCTCTCAGGGGGATATCTGTACACTGACCGTTTTCTCTCAGTTCCTCTCTCAGGGGATACCTATACACTGACCGGTGTCTCTCAGTCCCTCTCTCTGAGGGGATATCTGTACACTGACCGGTGCCTCTCAGTCCCTCTCTCTCAGGGAATATCTGTACACTGACCGGTACCTCAGTTCCTCTCTCTCAGGGGAGATCTGTACACTGACCAGTGTCTCTCAGTCCCTCTCTCTCAGGGGCGATATCTGTACACTGACCGGTGTCTCTCAGTCCCTCTCTCTCTGGGAATACTGTACACTGACCGGTATCTCAGTCCCCTCTCTCAGGGGATATCTGTACACTGACCCGTTTCTCTTACTTCCTCTCTCAGGGGAGACCTGTACACTGACCGGTGTCTCTCAGTCCCTCTCTCTGAGGGGATATCTGTACACTGACCGGTGTCTCCTAGTCCCTCTCTCTCTGGGAATATCTGTACACTGACCGGTGTCTCTCAGTCCCTCTCTCTCTGAGGGGATATCTGTACACTGACCGGTGTCTCCTAGTCCCTCTCTCTCTGGGAATATCTGTACACTGACCGGTGTCTCTCTGTTCCTCTATCTCAGAGGATATCTGTACACGGACCGGTGTCTCTCAGTCCCTCTCTCTCAGGGGATATCTGTACACTGACCGGTGTCTCTCAGGCCCTCTCTCTCAGGGGATATCTGTACACTGACTGGTGTCTCTCAGTCCCTCTCCTCTCATGGGATACCTGTACACTGACCGGTGTCTCTCAGTCCCTCTCTCTCAGGGAATATCTCTACACTGACTGGTGTTTCTCAGTCCCTCTCTCTCAGGGGTATCTGTACACTGACCGGTGTCTCTCAGTCCCTCTCTCTCAGGGAATTCTGTACACTGACCGGTATCTCAGTCCCCTCTCTCAGGGGATTTCTGTACACTGACCCGTTTCTCTCAGTTCCTCTCTCGGGGGATACCTGTACACTGACCGGTGTCTCTCAGTCCCTCTCTCTCAGGGGTATCTGTACACTGACCGGTGTCTCTCAGTCCCTCTCTCTCAGGGAATTCTGTACACTGACCGGTATCTCAGTCCCCTCTCTCAGGGGATTTCTGTACACTGACCCGTTTCTCTCAGTTCCTCTCTCAGGGGATACCTGTACACTGACCGGTGTCTCTCAGTCCCTCTCTCTGAGGGGATATCTGTACACTGACCGGTGTCTCTCAGTCCCTCTCTCAGGGGATATCTGTACACTGACCGGTGTCTCTCAGTCCCTCTCTCAGGGGATATCTGTACACTGACCGGTGTCTCCTAGTCCCTCTCTCTCAGGGGGATATCTGTACACTGACCGGTACCTCAGTTCCTGTCTCTCAGTGGAGATCTGTACACTGACCAGTGTCTCTCAGTCCCACTCTCTCAGGGGGATATCTGTACACTGACCGGTGTCTTTCAGTCCCTCTCTCTGAGGGGATATCTGTATACTGACCAGTGTCTCTCAGTCCCTGTCTCTCAGGGGTATCTGTACACTGACCGGTGTCTCTCCGTCCCTCTGTCTGAGGGGATACCTGTACACTGACCGGTGTCTCTCAGTCCCTCTGTCTCAGGGGATATCTGTACACTGACCGGTGTCTCTCAGTCCCTCTCTCTCAGGGGATATGTGTACACTTACTGGTGTCTCTGAGTCCCTCTCTCTCACGGGATACCCGTACAGTGACCGGTGTCTCTCAGTCCCTCTCTCTCAGGGGATATCTGTACACTGACTGGTGTCTCTGAGTCCCTCTCTCTCAGGGGATACCTGTACAGTGACCGGTGTCTCTCAGTCCCTCTCTCTGTGCCAGACACAGCGACGTGCAGCTCCTGAGAGACTGTGTTAGTTACCTAGAGCTGTGGCTTGATGATGTGTAGTTTATTAGAGAAAGAGAACGGGAGATAGAGAGGAGTGACAGGGAGTTAATCACCCCGAGGCTGCAGGAGTTAGGTAATTGGGTGACTTTCAGGGAAGGGATGGGAAGAGCTCAGACAGCAGAGAACACCCCTGTGGCCATTCCCCTCAGTAATCGTTAGCTTGTTTTGTCTGCAGTTGAGAGGGATGAACTGACAGAGGACGACCACGGTGATCGGGTCTCTGGCAGTGAGCCTGGTTCTGTGGTGCAGAAGGGAGAGAAGAAGAAGAGGAATGAGGTAGTCATCGGGGAGTCCATAGTGAGGGGAACGGATAGTAGGCTCTTTTAGCCTGATAGAGATACCCGCATGGCGTGTGGCTTCCCAGGTGCCATCCGGTGCCTTGGATCGGGTGCGGAGTATTCTGAAGGGAGAGGCTGAACAAGTCTTGGTACACGTCGGTACCAATGACACAGGTAGAAAAAGAGAGGAGGTCCTAAAGAGAGAATTCAGGGAGTTGGGTAGGAAGCTGAAAAGCAGGACCTGCACGGTAGTAATCCCAGGATTGTGTGCTAATGTGTGTAAGAATAGGATGATCAGGCCTATTAATGTGTGGCTGAGAGACTGGTGTAGGGGGCAGGGCTTCTGGTTCCTGGATCACTGGGGCCTCTTCTGGAGGAGGTACAACCTGTACAGAAAAGACGGGTTATACCTGAACCCAAAGGGGTCCAATATCCGAGCGGGCATATTTAGTAGTGCTGTTAGGGAGGGTTTAAACTAATTTGGCAGGGGGATGGGAACTTGAGTGATAGGGCTGAGGAAGGGGAAAACAGGAATAAATCAAAGACAGCGTGCAACAGAGATGATAGAAAGGACAGGCAGGAGATGAGGCATAATCACAGCCAGAGGGATCAGTTACAGGGCAATAGAGGTGTGGTGCAGTTAGAACAGAAAGCAACAAATACTGGACTGAGACTGTTATATTTGAATGCACGCAGCATAAGGAATAAAATGGACGATCTTGAAATTCAGCGACAGATTGGCAAGTATGACACTGAGGCCATCTCTGAAACTTGGCTAAAGGATGGCTGCCATTGGGAGCTGAACGTCTAAGGATATACGGTGTATCGGAAAGATAGGTTAGTAGGCAGAGGGGGTGGTGTGGCTCTGTGTATAGGAAATAATATTAAATCATCTGAAAGGGATGACATAGAATCTGAAGGTATAGAGTCTGTAGGGGTTGTTAAGAAATGACAAGGGTAAAAGGACCCTAGTGACAGTTGTATACAGGCCTCCATACAGCAGCCGGGATGTGGATTACAAATTACAGCAGGAGATAGAAAAGGTTTGTCAGAAAGGCAATGTCATGATAATCATTGGGCATTTTAACATGAAAGTGGATCGGGAAAACCAGGCCAGTACTGGACATCAAGAGAGAGAATTTGTAGAATGTCTAAGGGATGGCTTTTAAGAACAGCTTGTTGTTGAGCCCACTAGGAGATCGGTTGTGCTAGATTGGGCATTATGCCATGATCCAGAGGTGATAAGAGAGCTTAAGGTAAAGGAACCCTTAGGGAACAGTGATCACTTTGAAATTTGAGAAGGAGAAACTAAATTCCAATGTGTCGGTATTTCAGTGGAATAAAGGAAATTACAATGGCATGAGAGGGGAACTGGCCAAAGTTGACTGGAAAGGGAGACTAGCAGGAAGGACAGTAGAGCAGCAATGGCTGGAGTTTCTGCGAAAGTTGAGGGAAGTGCAAGACAGATATATTCCAAATAAGAAGAAATTTTTGAATGAAAGAAGGACATTACTGTGGCTGACAAGTGAAGTCAGAGCCAAAGTTAAGGCAAAAGAGAGGGCAGACAAGGAAACAAAAGCTAGTGGGAAGACAGAGGATTGGGAAGCTTTTAAGAACTTATAAAAGGAAGCTAAGAAGGTCATTAGGAAGGAGTAGATGAATTATGAAAGGAAGTTGGCAACTAATATCAAAGAAGATACAAAAAACTTTTTTTAAGTATATAAAGGGTAAAAGAGAATTGAGGGTAGATATAGGACCAATAGAAAATGATACTGGAGATATTGTAATGAGAGATGCAGAGATGGCAGAGGAACTGAATGTGTATTTTGCATCAGTCTTCACAGTGGAAAACATCTACAATATGCCGGACATTCCAGAGTGTCAGGAAAGTGAAGTTTGTGCAGTGAAAATTACAACTGAGAAGGTGCTGAGGAAGCTTACTGGTCTGAGAGTGGATAAATCTCCTGGACCTGATGGAATACACCCTTGGGTTCTGAAGGAAGTAAATGGAGAGATTGCAGAGGCATTAACAATTATCTTTCAAGAAACGATAGATTCTGGCATTGTACTGAATGACTGGAAAATTGCAAATGTTACTCCATTATTTAAGAAGGGAGGGAGGCAGCAGAAAGGAAACTATAGACCTGTTAGCCTGACATCAGTGGTTGGGAAGTTGTTGTAATCGATTGTTAGGGATGAGATTATGGAATACCTGGAGGCACATGACAAGACAGGCCAAAGCCAACATGGTTTCCTGAAAGGAAAATCCTGCCTGACTAACCTGCTGCAATATTTTGAGGAAATTACAAGCAGGGTAGACAAAGGAGATGCAGTGGATGTGGTGTACTTGGATTTTCAGAAGGCCTTTAACAAGGTGCCGCACATGAGGCTGCTTAGCAAGGTAAGAGCCCATGGAATTACAGGGAAGTTACTAGCATGGTGGAGCATTGGCTGATCGGCAGAAAGCAGAGAGTGGGAATAAAGGGATCCTATTCTGGCTGGCTCCAGTTACCAGTGGAGTGCCACAGGGGTCAGTGTAGGGGCCGTTACTTATTACGATGTATGTCTATGATTTGGACTGCGGTATTAATGGATTTGTGGCTAAATTTGCCAATGATACAAAGATAGGTGGAGGAGTGGGTAGTACTGAGCAAACAGGGAGCCTGCAGAGAGACATAGATAGTTTAGGAGAATGGGCAAAGAAGTGGCAAATGAAATACAATGTTGGAAGGTGTATGGTCATGCACTTCGGTGGAAGAAATAAACGGGCAGACTGTTATTTAGATGGGGAGAGAATTCAAAATGCAGAGATGCAAAGGGATTTGGGAGTCCTTGTGCAGGATACCCTAAAGGTTAACCTCCAGGTAGAGTCGGTGGTGAAGAAGGGGAATGCAATGTCGGCATTCATTTCTAGAGGTATAGAATATAAGAGCAGGGATGTGATGTTGAGGCTCTATAAGGCACACGTGAGACCACACTTGGAGTATTGTGTGCAGTTTTGGGCTCCTTATTTTAAAAAAGATACACTCACATTGGAGAGGGTTCAGAGAAAGTTCACGAGAATGATTGCAGGAATGAGAGGGTTACTGTATGAGGAACGTCTGGCAGCTCTTTGTCTGTATTCCCTGGAGCTCAGGAGAATCAGGGGGGATCTCACAGAAACATTCTGAATGTTAAAAGGCCTGAAGAGATTCGATATGGCAAAGTTGTTTTACATGGTAGGGGAGTCTAGGACAAGAGGGCACGACTTCAGGATTGAAGGACGTCCATTTACAACACAAATGCGGAGAAATTAGTCAGAGGGTGGTAAATCAGTGGAATTTGTTGCCACGAGCGGCTGTGGAGGCCAATGCACTGGAAGCATTTAAGGCAGTGATAGATAGGTTCCTGATTAACCAGGGCATCAAAGGGTATGGGGTGAAAGCAAAGGAGTAGGGATGACTGGAAAAATTGGATCAGCCCATGATTGAACGGCGGAGTAGACTTGATGGACCGAATGGCCTACTTCTGCTCCTATATCTTATGGTCTTATAGTCTCTCTGGGGTATCTGTACACTGACCAGTGTCTCTCAGTCCCTCTCTCTCAGGGGATATCTGTACACTGACCGGTGTCTCTCAGTCCCTCTCTCTCAGGGGATATCTGTACACTGACCAGTGTCTCTCAGTCTCTCTCTCTCAGGGGATATCTCTACACTGACTGGTGTCTCGTAGTCCCTCTCTCTCAGGGGTATCTGTACACTGACCGGTGTCTCTCAGTCCCTCTGTCTCAGGGGGGATATCTGTACACTGACCGGTGTCTCTCAGTCCCTCTCTCTCAGGGAATATCTGTATACTGACCGGTGTCTCTCAGTCCCTCTGTCTCAGGGGGGATATCTGTACACTGACCGGTGTCTCTCAGTCCCTCTGTCTCAGGGGGGATATCTGTACACTGACCGGTGTCTCTCAGTCCCTCTCTCTCAGGGGATATCTGTACACTGACCAGTGTCTCTCAGTCTCTCTCTCTCAGGGGATATCTCTACACTGACTGGTGTCTCGTAGTCCCTCTCTCTCAGGGGTATCTGTACACTGACCGGTGTCTCTCAGTCCCTCTGTCTCAGGGGGGATATCTGTACACTAACCGGTGTCTCTCAGTCCCTCTCTCTCAGGGAATATCTGTATACTGACCGGTGTCTCTCAGTCCCTCTGTCTCAGGGGGGATATCTGTACACTGACCGGTGTCTCTCAGTCCCTCTCTCTCAGGGAATATCTGTATACTGACCGGTGTCTCTCAGTCCCTCTGTCTCAGGGGGGATATCTGTACACTGACCGGTGTCTCTCAGTCCCTCTCTCTCAGGGGGGATATCTGTACCCTGACCGGTGTCTCTCAGTCCCTCTCTCTCTCTGGGGATATCTGTACACTGACCGGTGTCTCTCAGTCCCTCTCTCAGGGGATATCTGTACACTGACCGGTGTCTCTCAGTCCCTCTCTCTCAGGGAATATCTGTATACTGACCGGTGTCTCTCAGTCCCTCTCTCTCAGGGAATATCTGTATACTGACCGGTGTCTCTCAGTCCCTCTGTCTCAGGGGGGATATCTGTACACTGACCGGTGTCTCTCAGTCCCTCTCTCTCAGGGGATATCTGTACACTGACAGGTGTCTCTCAGTCCCTCTCTCTCAGGGGATATCTGTATACTGACCGGTGTCTCTCAGTCCCTCTGTCTCAGGGGATACCTGTACACTGACCGGTGTCTCTCAGTCCCTCTCTCTCAAGGAATATCTGTATATTGACCGGTGTCTCTCAGTCCCTCTCTCTCAGGGGATATCTGTACACTGACCAGTGTCTCTCAGTCCCTCTCTCTCAGGGAATATCTGTACACTGACCGGTGTCTCTCAGTCCCCTCTCTCAGGGGATATCTGTACACTGACCGGTGTCTCTCAGTCCCTCTCTCTCAGGGAATATCTGTATACTGACCGGTGTCTCTCAGTCCCTCTCTCTCAGGGAATATCTGTATACTGACCGGTGTCTCTCAGTCCCTCTGTCTCAGGGGGGATATCTGTACACTGACCGGTGTCTCTCAGTCCCTCTCTCTCAGGGGATATCTGTACACTGACAGGTGTCTCTCAGTCCCTCTCTCTCAGGGGATATCTGTATACTGACCGGTGTCTCTCAGTCCCTCTCTCTCAGGGGATTTCTGTACACTGACCGGTGTCTCTCAGTCCCTCTCTCTCATGGAATATCTGTATACTGACCGGTGTCTCTCAGTCCCTCTCTCAGGGGATATGTGTATACTGACTGGTGTCTCTCAGTCCCTCTGTCTCAGGGGGGATATCTGTACACTGACCGCTGTCTCTCAGTCCCTCTCTCTCAGGGGATATCTGTATACTGACCGGTGTCTCTCAGTCCCTCTCTCTCAGGGAATATTTGTATACTGACCGGTGTCTCTCAGTCCCTCTGTCTCAGGGGATACCTGTACACTGACCGGTGTCTCTCAGTCCCTCTTTCTCAGAGGATACCTGTACACTGACCGGTGTCTCTCAGTCCCTCTCTCTCAGGGGATTTCTGTACACTGACCGGTGTCTCTCAGTCCCTCTCTCTCATGGAATATCTGTATACTGACCGGTGTCTCTCAGTCCCTCTCTCAGGGGATACGTATATACTGACTGGTGTCTCTCAGTCCCTCTGTCTCAGGGGGGATATCTGTACACTGACCGGTGTCTCTCAGTCCCTCTCTCAGGGGATATGTGTATACTGACTGGTGTCTCTCAGTCCCTCTGTCTCAGGGGGGATATCTGTACACTGACCGGTGTCTCTCAGTCCCTCTCTCTCAGGGGATATCTGTATACTGACTGGTGTCTCTCAGTCCCTCTCTCTCAGGGGATTTCTGTACACTGACAGCATCTCAGTTCCTGCAACCCTGTGAACTGTCCTCCTTTAATTTCTGTTTTCTTGTAACTTCTTTCAGCCACCGACAGCTCAGACGTCATCTGTGCCCCCTGCCCTCCCGGAGCATTCTCCAATGTCACAGACTCTTTATCGCCCTGTCAGAACCATACAGTGTAAGTCTCTACCTTTCCCCCACCTCTCCTTTGCCTTCCCCACCACTCTGCTCTCTCTCTCTCTCTCTCTCTCTCTCTCGGTTTCTTTCTCTCCCTCCATCTCTCTCTCGCTCTCACTCTGTCTCCTTCTCCCTCTTTCCCTCTGTCACTCACCCTGTCCCTTGCCCTCTTCCCCCTCACCCTGTCTCCCTCTCCTCCTCTCCCTCCTTCATCCTCTCCCTATCTCCCTGTCCCATTCTCCCCCCTCCGTCTCCCCCTCCTCTCCCCCCTCCCTCTCCCTCTCTGTCCGTCTGCCTCTCACCACCTCTCTGCTCTCTCCCCACCCAGGTGTGCCGTCTCTGGCCGCTTCACTGTGCACCCTGGAGACGAACACCGAGACGCCGCCTGCTCACAGCAGGCCGACCCTGGTGAGAACTGAGCTCTCGACGGCCCCCGCCCTCACCCTCTCCCCTCACCCCACCCCTCTCTCTTTCGTAATACGTTTATGCTGAAATTTTCAACTGCCCTGGCATCTTGCCCTCGCCCTCAAATTGCCCCCTCCCTCTCTCGTCCGCTCTCCCCCGAACTTTCTACCCCTTCCCCTCCTCTCTCTCCCCTCCCGCCCACCCCACCCATTCATCTCCTACACACCCTCTACCCTCGGTGACCTACGACCTTCCCACTCTCCGCTCCATTCCCGTCCCTCCTCACCCTCCTGAATCTGTACATCCCACCTCCTTCCCCTGCCAAGAGAGCTGCCTCATTGCCCTACCACCTCTCCCGTGCCCCCCTGCGCTCCCATTCCCCCGGCCTCCCGCCAAGCCCCCTGACACTCTGTTCCCGCAGCTCGCCCGTCACGCTGCCTCTGCTCTCCGCCTGCAGGCTCGGCCTGGAAATGGAAAGTTGCTCTGAGCGGTGGGGTGGTCATCATCCTCATCGTCCTTATCATCCTCATCGGCGTCTGGGTGCGCAGGAGGTGCAAAGGCCACCGAGGTAAGGCAGACCCCCTCCCTCCGTCCACCTCACATGCCGACCGTCCCTCTGCTCGCCCTCACTCTCACTCCCCTCACCCTCACTCTCACTCCCCTCACCCTCACCCTCACTCTCACTCCCTCACCCTCACTCTGATTCCCCTCACCCTCACTCTCACTCTCACTCCCTCACCCTCACTCTGACTGCCTCACCCTCACTCTCACTCTCACTCCCCTCACCCTCACCCTCACTCTCACTCTCACTCCCCTCACCCTCACCCTCACTCTCACTCCCTCACCCTCACTCTCACTCCCCTCACCCTCACTCTCACTCCCCTCACCCTCACTCTCACTCTCACTCCCCTCACCCTCACTCTCACTCTCACTCCCCTCACCCTCACCCTCACTCTCACTCCCTCACCCTCACTCTCACTGCCTCACCCTCACTCTCACTCCCCTCACCCTCACTCTCACTCTCACTCCCCTCACCCTCACTCTCACTGCCTCACCCTCATTCTCACACCCCTCGCACTATCTCACCCTGCTTGCCTTCATTCTCACTCCCTAACCCTCACTCTCACTCTCACTCCCCTCACCCTCACTCTCACTCCCTCACCCTCACTCTCACTCCCCTCACCCTCACTCTGACTGCCTCACCCTCATTCTCACACCCTTCGCACTATCTCACCCTGCTTGCCTTCATTCTCACTCCCTAACCCTCACCCTCACTCTCACTCCCTCGCCCTCACTCTCACTCCCCTCACCCTCACTCTGACTGCCTCACCCTCATTCTCACACCCCTCGCACTATCTCACCCTGCTTGCCTTCATTCTCACTCCCTAACCCTCACTCTCACTCCCCTCACCCTCACTCTCACTCCCTCACCCTCACTCTCACTCCCTCACCCTCACTCTGACTGCCTCACCCTCATTCTCACACCCTTCGCACTATCTCACCCTGCTTGCCTTCATTCTCACTCCCTAACCCTCACTCTCACTCCCCTCACCCTCACTCTCACTCCCTCACCCTCACTTCCCTCACCCTCACTCTGACTGCCTCACCCTCATTCTCACACCCCTCGCACTATCTCACCCTGCTTGCCTTCATTCTCACTCCCTAACCCTCACTCTCACTCCCCTCACCCTCACTCTCACTCCCTCACCCTCACTCTCACTCCCCTCACCCTCACTCTGACTGCCTCACCCTCATTCTCACACCCCTCGCACTATCTCACCCTGCTTGCCCTCATTCTCACTCCCTAACCCTCACTCTCACTCCCCTCACCCTCACTCTGACTGCCTCACCCTCATTCTCACTCACCTCACCCTCACTCTGACTGCCTCACCCTCATTCTCACTCCCCTCACCCTCACTCTGACTGCCTCACCCTCATTCTCACACCCTTCGCACTATCTCACCCTGCTCGGCCTCATTCTCACTCCCTAACCCTCACTCTCACTCTCACTCCCCTCACCCTCACTCTGACTGCCTCACCCTCACTCTCACTCCTCTCACCCTCACTCTGACTGCCTCACCCTCATTCTCACTCCCCTCACCCTCACTCTGCCTCACCCTCATTCTCACTCCCCTCACCCTCACTCTGACTGCCTCACCCTCATTCTCACACACCTCGCACTATCTCACCCTGCTTGCCTTCATTCTCACTCCCTAACCCTCACTCTCACTCCCTTCAGCCTCACTCTCACTCCCTCACCCTCACTCTCACTCCCCTCACCCTCACTCTGACTGCCTCACCCTCATTCTCACACCCCTCGCACTATCTCACCCTGCTTGCCCTCATTCTCACTCCCTAACCCTCACTCTCACTCTCACTCCCCTCACCCTCACTCTGACTGCCTCACCCTCATTCTCACTCCCCTGACCCTCACTCTGACTGCCTCACCCTCATTCTCACACCCTTCGCACTATCTCACCCTGCTTGCCTTCATTCTCACTCCCTAACCCTCACTCTCACTCCCCTCACCCTCACTCTCACTCCCTCACCCTCACTCTCACTCCCCTCACCCTCACTCTGACTGCCTCACCCTCATTCTCACACCCCTCGCACTATCTCACCCTGCTTGCCCTCATTCTCACTCCCTAACCCTCACTCTCACTCCCCTCACCCTCACTCTCACTGCCTCACCCTCATTCTCACTCCCCTCACCCTCACTCTGACTGCCTCACCCTCATTCTCACTCCCCTCACCCTCACTCTGCCTCACCCTCATTCTCACTCCCCTCACCCTCACTCTGACTGCCTCACCCTCATTCTCACTCCCCCACACATATTTTCACTCCCTGACCCTCACTCTCACCCTCCTCACCCTCACTCTCACTCCCTCGCCGTCACTCTCACTCCCCTCACCCTCATTCTCACTTCCCCACCCTTATTCTCACTCCCTGACCCTCACTCTCACCCTCCTCACCCTCACTCTCACTCCCTCGCCGTCACTCTCACTCCCTTCACCCTCGTTGTCACCCTCACCCTCACTCTGACTCCCCTCGCCCTCACTCTCCCCCTCCCCCACTCTTCCCCTCTCCCCACCTGACACCAGGGCTGCCCGTCTCTCCCGTGTCTGGGCATCCGTTGACCTGCCTCCATTCCCCAGGATCAGCCCGTTTCCTTCTCTCTGCAGGGAGCGGCCAACTTCGCGACACCCAGCAGATGGACAAGGTAGGTCGCGGCGGCGGGGCGCCCGCAGCGCTATTCCCGGGCTACGGGCTGTGGGCAGAGATCCCCTGCCTCTCGGGGCAGAGTCCAGGCTCCCGCCCTGCCAGGGCCGAGGCAGGGGAGACGGGTGGGATGGGGCAGGAGGGACGGGAGTCTGGGGAGAGCAGCAGGGGGAGGGATGGAGAGAAGGAGAGAGAGGCGGGAGGAGGTGGCTAGATAGAAAGAGAGTTAGTTTGAGGGAGATGTGGAACGTGGGAAAGAGGGAGCGATGGAGGAAGGGAGGCAAGGAGAGATACAGAGAGGTAGGCAGACAAGTGAAGAAGTTAAATCGACAATAGGTGCAGGAGTAGGCCATTCGGCCCTTCGAGCCAGCACCGCCATTCACTGTGGTCATGGCTGATCATCCACTATCAGTATCCAGTTCCTGCCTTATCCCCATAACCTTTGACTCCACTATCTTTAGGAGCTCTATCCATCTCTTTCTTGAAAGCATCCAGAGATTTGGCCTCCACAGCCTCGTGGGGCAGAGCATTCCACAGATCGGAGGGAAGGAGGGAAGGTTAGAGTGAGAGAGAGGGGGAAAGAGAGAGGGAGTTGGAGGGAGAGAGGGAGGAGAGGGAGGTAAGGAAAGGGGAGAGAGAGGTGGAGAGGGTCAGAGAGAGATGGAAAGATAGAGAGTGTGAGAGTGAGAGAGAGAGAGAATGAGAGAGACAGAGAGTGTGAGTGTGAGACAGTGTAAGAGAGAGTGAGAGAGAGAGAGAGAGAGTGAGAGGCTGAGACTGAGACTGAGCAAGAGTGTGATAGAGTGAGAGTGAGAGAGAGAGAGGCTCCCCTCTCTCCTTGACCATCACCCGTCCCCCCACCGTGCCCCTTTCTCTATTTGCTGCTCTCCTTCACCCTCCAATTCGACTAAGACCACTCCGCACCACCCATCACACCCTCCCGGGGTCAGACACAGAGTGAATCTCCCTCCGCACCGTCCCATCACACACTCCCGGGGTCAGACACAGGGTGAATCTCCTTCCGCTCCGTCCCATCACACTCTCCCGGGGTCAGACACAGAGTGAATCTCCCTCCGCACGGTCCCATCACACACTCCCGGGGTCAGACACAGAGTGAATCTCCCTCCGCACCGTCCCATCACACACTCCCAGTGTCAGGCACAGACTGAAGCTCCCTCCGCACCGTCCCATCACACACTCCCGGGGTCAGACACAGAGTGAAGCTCCCTCTGCACCGTCCCGTCACACACTCCCGGGGTCAGACACAGAGTGAATCTCCCTCCACACCGTCCCATCACACACTCCCGGGGTCAGACACAGAGTGAAGCTCCCTCCGCACCGTCCCATCACACACTCCCGGGGTCAGACACAGAGTGAATCTCCCTCCGCACCGTCCCATCACACACTCCCGGGGTCAGACACAGACTGAAGCTCCCTCCGCACCGTCCCATCACACACTCCCGGGGTCAGACACAGAGTGAAGCTCCCTCTGCACCGTCCCGTCACACACTCCCGGGGTCAGACACAGAGTGAATCTCCCTCCGCACCGTCCCATCACACACTCCCGGGGTCAGACACAGAGTGAAGCTCCCTCTGCACCGTCCCGTCACACACTCCCGGGGTCAGACACAGAGTGAATCTCACTCCGCACCGTCCCATCACACACTCCCAGGGTCAGGCACACAGTAAAGCTACATCCATACCGTCCCACATGATTCCCTCAGTCAATTGATCAATTTTCCTGCTGCATTGTGGGACAGACCTGTGGCCATTGCTGATCCCTTTACTGAAATCTCCCCCTCCTTCAATAGCTACTTCAACTACGGATGCTGAAGATTGTGAGGGAAACATCTGAGGAAGTTGTTGAGGGTGTGTTGGATATCCGTGGATGGCCACAGTGTCAGCGAAAAGGGGAATATCTGGATGCAAAACTCGTGAATGGACAGAGTGCGGACAATGTTCTACCAAGCAGTCTGTCTCTCTCACCCAACACAGATATCATAAAAGGTACGGGGAGACAGCGTCTGGGTTTTGCTGTCAATGTCTGAATAGAGAGACAGCGTCTGGGGTTTGCTGTCAATGTCTGAGTGGGGAGACAGTGTCTGGCGTTTAATATCAATGTCTGAATTGGGAGGCAGCGTCTGGGGTTTAACATCTCTGTCTGAACGGGCAGACAATGTCTGGGGTTAACGTCTCTGTCTGAATGGGGAGACAGTGTCTGGGGTTTGCTCCCAATATCTGAATGGGGAGACAGCATCTGGGGTTTACTGTCAATGTCTAAATGGGGAGATAGCATCTGGGGTTCAACGTCACTGAATCAGGAGGCAGTGTCTGGGTTTTAATGTTCCTGTCTGAATGGGGAGACCGTGTCTGGCGTTTAATGTCTCTGTCTGAATGGGGAGACGTGACTGGGGTTTAACGTCTCTGTCTGAATAGGCAGACGTGACTGGGGTTTAATGTCTCTGTCTGAATGAGGAAACAGCATCTTCGGTTTTTGTCTTTGTCTGAATGGGGAGACAGTGTTTGGGGTTTAATGTCTCTGTCTGAATAGGCAGACAGTGTCTGGGGTTTAACATCTCTGTCCGAATAGGGAGACAGCATCTGGCGTTTACTGTTAATGTCTGAATAGGCAGACAGTGTCTGGGGTTTAACATCTCTGTCTGAATAGGCAGACGTGACTGGGGTTTAATGTCTCTGTCTGAATGAGGAAACAGCATCTTCGGTTTAATGTCTTTGTCTGAATGGGGAGGCGGTGTCTGGGTTTTAACGTCTCTTTCTGAATAGGCAGACGTGTCTGGGGTTTAATGTCTCTGTCTGAATAGGCAGACAGTGTCTGGGATTTAACATCTCTGTCTGAATAGGGAGACAGCATCTGGCATTTACTGTTAATGTGTGAATAGGCAGTCAGTGTTTGGGGTTTAACGTCTCTGTCTGAATAGGGAGACAGCATCTGGCATTTACTGTTAATGTCTGAATAGGCAGACAGTGTCTGGGGTTTAACGTCTCTGTCTGAATAGGCAGACGTGACTGGGGTTTAATGTCTCTGTCTGAATGAGGAAACAGCATCTTCGGTTTTTGTCTTTGTCTGAATGGGGAGACAGTGTTTGGGGTTTAATGTCTCTGTCTGAATAGGCAGACAGTGTCTGGGGTTTAACATCTCTGTCCGAATAGGGAGACAGCATCTGGCGTTTACTGTTAATGTCTGAATAGGCAGACAGTGTCTGGGGTTTAACATCTCTGTCTGAATAGGCAGACGTGACTGGGGTTTAATGTCTCTGTCTGAATGAGGAAACAGCATCTTCGGTTTAATGTCTTTGTCTGAATGGGGAGGCGGTGTCTGGGTTTTAACGTCTCTCTCTGAATAGGCAGACGTGTCTGGGGTTTAACGTCTCTGTCTGAATAGGCAGACGTGACTGGGGTTTAATGTCTCTGTCTGAATGAGGAAACAGCATCTTCGGTTTAATGTCTGTCTGAATGGGGAGACAGTGTTTGGGGTTTAATGTCTCTGTCTGAATGGGGAGACAGTGTCTGGGGTTTAATGTCTGTCTGAATGGGGAGACAATGTGTGGGGTTTAACGTCTCTGTCTGGGTGGGGAGACAGTGTCTGGGGTTTGTATTGTGTCACATCACTCACTCCATATCCTCTGCCCTCACCCCCTCTACCCATCACCCCACTCCTTCCTTCCACCCCTCCCTCACCTCATCCACTGACAGGAAGCTCACGCAGCCTGCCCCAAATGCTGGTGTATGAGAATATCCGCCCATTCCTCCGCATGACAACCAGTGAGATTCTCGGTCAGTCGTCTGTTGGGGCCCAGAAGGACCAGAAGCTGGAGGTCTGGGCAACTGATGTCCTGGACGAAGGTACGTTTTGTCTCAGCTGTTGCCACCTCCCCCACCCCCTCCCGTCCTGTGCTGGGTCCTCCTGCCCGCTCTCCAGCACCTCCCCTGGAGGTTCGGGATGACCCGTGGGGAGAGAACCAGGCTGAACCAAAGACAGGGGTTAGCAATGGGAATTGGTTTATCATTGTTGATGTGTAGCGAGATACAGTGACAATCTTGTCTTGTATATCGTTCACACAGATCACATCATTACACAGTGTGTTGAGGTAGAAGAAGGTCAAACAGTAACAGGATGCAGAATAGAGTGTCACAGCCACAGAGAAAGTGCAGAGCAGGCAGGCAAGATCATGAAAATGAAGATTGTGAGAACAAGAGCCCATGTTATCGTCCAGGGGAGAGTGCACTGCACGCAGACAATGAGGTACAAGGCTCTAACCAGGCAGAGTGTGAGGTCGAGAGACCATGTAACGGTACTACGGGACAATTCAATGTTGTTATGACAGTGGGGATCGTGGCTTTACCAAGGGACGGGGAAGTGCAGGTGGAATCAATGGAGGGGAGGCTGGTTTCTCTGATGTGCTGAGCTGAGCCCACAACTCCGCGGTTTCTCACGGTCACGGACAGAGCAGTCGTGCAAAGCCGCGATGCTGTCTATGGTACGTCGATAACACTCAGTGAGGGTCGACGGGGACGGGCCAAGTTTCCTCAGCCTCTGGCTGGGCTTTCTTGGCCATGGACCAGGACAGACGGGACAGGTGATGTTTACTGCTGGGAATTCGAAGCTCCAACCCTCCATACCTCAGCACCATTGATGTGGACAGATGGGGGTGCACACTTGCCCCACCCCTCTACCTCTGAAGCCGACCACCAGCCCGCCCGCAGTCGGAGAGCGGCTGGCAGGAAAGGCCAAGTGGGTGGCGGGCCCGGTTCCCCATCTGACCCACGCGCTCTCCCTCTTCCCTGCAGACGGACTGGAGATGGATCACGCAGTCGTGATGCCCGAGAGCAGGTCCCTCAATACACCCGAGGCCCAGGCCTCGGGAGCAGGCCTCGTCCGGGGGCTGGCCAATGAGGGGGCCAGCAGGCCCAGGAGCAGGAGCCAGGCCTCGTCCCTGGCTGTCAGCACCCTTGACACAGGTGAGAGGTCTGGGGAGGTGGAGGGAGTGGGGAGGGGGAATAAAAGTGAAATGTTGGTGGGGAAGGGGGGAGGGGGAGAGGGAGGGAGAGAGGGCAGAGAGTGGGAAAGAGGAGTGAGGAGAGGGAGTGGGGTGGGGAGAGGAGAGAGCATGTGAGCGGGTGGGGGGAGAGAGCGGCCGGGGAGAGGGAGAATGGGGGGGTGGTTGGAGATGGGAAAAGATGGTGGGTCTCGTGGGGAGAGGGGGGAGTGCACTGGAAGAGAGGGGGGAGCATGGTGGGGGGAGAGAGGGATAGGAAAAAGGGGCTGGGGAGGGAGGGAAGAGAGAGAGAAGGTGGAGGGGGGTTTGGAGATGGGGAGAAGCAGAAATAAAGGGAAAGAGAGAGAGGAGAGAAGAGAGAATGGAAGGAGGAGAGGGGTGAGGCCATGAGGGGGAAGGGGAGGATGAGCAGAGGAGGGTTTTGGCAAGAAGGGAAGAGAGAAATGGGGAGAGGGAAGAGGGGGTTGAGTGGGAGGGAGAGAGGGGGTGAAGGAGGTTTGAAAGGGAGGAAGGTTTCAGGTGAGTGGGCAGGGTTTTGGTGGGGGATGTAGGTGGGAGGGGGAGTGGACATGTCAGACATGTGGGGAGGATGAGGAAGGGGAAGGCAGTACAAGAGGGGAGGGAGGTATATCTGGCGGGAGGTGCGATGGGGGGTTAAGGAACCAGGGTGGCATCCCTCTGTGGCCATGACTGACAGGACCCTCTCTCCCTTTGCAGGCGGGGACCCCCGGCCCCTCTCCTCGGAAATCCCCTATTCTCCAGCACCGGCCGTCCTCGGCCCCCCCACTCTCACCGCCTCTGAGGTGCTGGCCCCAGACCGCCTCCTGCCGCTGGTGTCCATCCGCGTTTGCCCCCCCTCACCGCCTCCCCGCCCCTCCGCGGCTGGGACCATGCACAGGGAGGGCCAGGACCTCAATCTCTCCGCACCCACCCTGCAGCCTGAGGAGGACGAGTGGACAGAGTGAGGGGTGGGGAAGGAGGGAGGCCCTCTAGATCCAGGCTCGTCCCCTCCTCCAATCCTCCCTCAACCTGCCTCCGTCCCCACTCCCCCTCGCTTAGGCCACTGGGCCTGAGCAGGCGCCATCTTGAGGAGGTCAAGGGGTAAGGGAGGCCAACTGGACAAATGTCAAGGGGAAGGGGGTCAACTGGGGAAAGGTCAAAGGGAAGAGGGGTCAACCGGGCAAAGGTATGATGGGGGAAAGAAATGACGAACAAAGGTCAAGGAGGAAGGAGGTCCACAGCAAAGGTCAAGTGCGATGAGGGACAAGAGGGTAAAGTGCAAGGGGGAAGGGAGGCCTATGACACAAAGGTCAAGAGGTTAGAAAGATCAACTGGGCAAAGGTCAATGGGAAAAGTTCACCTGTGCGAGGTCGTTCACAGCGGGTGAAGGAGGTGTGGTGGACAGGGTTGGGGGAGGTCAACAGTCGAGGGCCCACCCCATGCTGCTGTCGAGGTGGAAGAGGTTGGGGTGGGGTGAGGGGGGTGGTGGGAGGTGCCACTGAGGGCATCAGCCAGAAGCAGGGGGCAGCCACCCTTGGGAATGACGTGTCCTGAGCAGCCATGGGGTTGGGGGGGGTGGAGGGTCTCCAAGGGGCCAACTCAGATGAACCAGACCCCCGGCGGCGAGGGAACAGCGTGCTGTCTGTACAATTAAAGAGACTCTGACTGTGAATCACGTTCGACTTGTTCTTGTCACACGTAGCGAGGAATGGCAGTCAACTTGTCACAATGGTCAGCAGGACTCCCGTCACTTCCCTCCTCCATCACACCCCGTCAGAGGCCGCTCGGCCCATCGGCTTGGTGCCAGCCACCTCTCAGCACGCAGGCTGGTTCATCCCCCCTCCCACCCCCTCCCTCTGCCTGAATAGAGGAATGGGGGGAGGGAGTTGGTGGAGAGTGAGAGAGAGAAGAGGGAGGGGAGGGTAGGGAGAGAGATGGGGTGTTGCACAGTGTAGACCCGGTAGTGTGAGCTCCGGGCTCATTTCAGCCCCAAGGTATGAACACGAGATGATCAACATCCAGAGCAACAGACACACACACACACACACACACACACAGACATACACTACACTCATACACACACACTCTACACTCAGACACACACACACACACAGACTACACTCATACGGACACACACACTACACTCATACACACACAGACATACACACGCACTTCACTCACAGACACACACACACTACACTCATACACACATATACACAGAGACGACACTCATACATACACCGAGAGACACACACACACTACACTCATACAGACACACACACACACAGACTACACTCATACACACACAGACATACACACAGAATAATCTCATACACACACACACTACACTCACTACACTCATACACACACACAGACTACACTCATACACAGACATACACACACACTACACTCACATACACACACTACACTCATACACACACACACAGACATACACTACACTCATACATACATACAGACACACACACTACACTACACTCATACACACACTACACTCATACAGACACACACACACACACACAGACATACACTACACTCATACATACATACAGACACACACACTACACTACACAGACACACACACACACACTACACTCATACACACACAGAGACTACACTCACTACACTCATACACACACACACTACACTCATACACACACACACACTACACTCATACAGACACACACAGACTACACTCACTACACTCATACAGACACACACACTACACTCATATACACACACACAACTACACTCAGACACACACACATACACAGAGACTACACTCATACACACACACACAGACACACACACTACACTCATACAGACACACACACACAATAGTCATACACACACACACAGACTACACTCATACACACTCACACATGCACACAACACTACACTCATACACACTCATACAGACACACACACTACACTCACACACACACAGACTACACTCATACACACACAGACATACACACACACTACACTCATACAAACAGACATACACACACACTACACTCATACAGACACACACACTACACTCACACACCCACACCCACGCACTACACTCGTGCAGACACACACACACACTACACTCAACACACTCACACACAGACTACACTCAGACACACACGCACGCGCACACACACGCACTACACTCATAGACACACACACTACACTCATAGACACATACACTACACTCATACACACACACATACACACACACAAATACAGAGACTACACTCATACACAGAGAGACACACACACTACACTCATACATACATACACACACACACACTACACTCATAGACACACACACTACACTCACAGACACACACACACTACACTCATACACACACATACACAGAGACTACTCTCACACACACTACACTCATAGACACACACACTACACTCACACTCATACACACACACACTACACTCATACAGACACACACAATACAGTTATACACACACACAGACTACACTCATACACACACACGTGCACACACTACACTCAGACACACACACAGACTACACTCATACGGACACAGACACACACTACACTCATACAGACACACACACACACACTACACTCATACACACTCATACAGACACACACACTACACTCACACACACACAGACTACACTCATACACACACAGACATACACACACACTACACTCATACAAACAGACATACACACACTACACTCATACAGACACACACACTACACTCACACACCCACACCCACGCACTACACTCGTGCAGACACACACACACACTACACTCAACACACTCACACACAGACTACACTCAGACACACACGCACGTGCACACACACGCACTACACTCATAGACACACACACTACACTCATAGACACATACACTACACTCATACACACACACAAATACAGAGACTACACTCATACACAGAGAGACACACACACTACACTCATACATACACACACACACCACACACACACACACAGACTACACTCATAGACACACACACTACACTCACAGACACACACACTACACTCATACACACACATACACAGAGACTACACTCACACACACTACACTCATAGACACACACACACACACAATACAGTCATACACACACACACAGATTACACTCATACACACATGCACACACTACACTCAGACACACACACACACGCACACACACTACACTCATATACACATACACACTACACTCACAGACCTACACACACACTACACTCATACAGACACACACACACACATATAGACTACACTCACACACACAGAGACATATACACACACACAGACTACATTCATATACACACACATACACTACTCGTACACACACAGTGTATGAGTACCAATTCCCCTTGGGATCAATAAAGTATATCTATCTATCTATCTATACACACATACAGACTACACTCATACACACACAGACACACATACACATGGACTACACTCATACACACACAGACACACACACATCATAGACTAGTCATACACACACAGACATACACACACAGACTACACTCATACACACAAACGTACACGCACATACACTACACTCACACAGACTACACAGACACAGAGACACACAAACACACACACACAGACACACATACACAGACTACACAGAGAGAGAGAGAGACACAGACACATAGACTACACTCATACACACAGACATACACACACACAGACTACACTCATATACACACACACATACACTACACTCATACACACACATACATTGCAGTCATACACATACACAGACTACACTCATACACATACACAGACATACACACTACACTCATACAGACATACATACACAGACTACACTCATACACAGACTACATTCATACACAGACTACTCATACACACACAGACACACACATAGACTACACTCACACGCACACAGACATACACACACATACACTACACTCATACACACACATAGACTAGTCATACACATACACAGACATACAAACACATAGACTACACTCACACACATAGACTATACACATACACACAGAGACTACACTCATACACACACAGACTACACTCATACACACATACATACACACACATACACTACACAGAGAGACACACACACAATCACACACACACGCACACAGACACACACACAATCACACACACACGCACACACACACACCCGTATATAAAATGGAGGAACTCAGTTGACGAGTCCCACTTATGGGCTGCCCACCCCACCTGCCCCCCAGCACACATTTGTTTGTTAATACAAATGTCACATTTGGCTGTACGTCTCAACACGCTGCTGCTAAATAAACCGGAGTCCGAGTCCCGGTGAAGGGTCTCAACCTGAAACACCAACTGTTGAGTCTGCCCATGGACGCTCCTGTCTGGCCAGCAGTTTGCATGTGTTGCCTCCCCAAGGATTCACTGTAGGAAAGACTGAGCCCTCTAGCCCTCCTCCCTCTCAGTTTTAGACAGCCCTCCGGCGGAGATGAGACTTCTGCCTGTCTACTAGTGTGTGGTCTTGCAGACCTCCGTCTGACCACCTCTCAGCCTCCTCAGCTCCAGGGAAAATGGCCCCAGCCAGGCCAGAATCACCAGAATCACAAGCCAGGGGAAATCTGCAGACGCTGGAAATCCAGAGCAACGCACACAGAAACGCTGGAGGAACTCATCAGGCCGGGCAGCGTCTGTGGAGAACAGCAAACAGTCGATGTTTTGGGCCGAGACCCTTCGGCAGGCCTGTAGAATGGCCACGGAAATGAAAGGGTTAACGGATGAGGCGCGTTCGACCTTCCTGGACCTCGACTCCCTGAGTTTAGAAGAATGGGTGGCGGGGTCCCGTCGGTACCCATCGAATACTGGAAGGCCAAGAGTGAGTGTGGAGGGGATGTCTCCTATGGTGGGGGAGTCTCGGACCAGAGGGCACAGCCTCGGGATAGAGGGGCGTCCCTTCAGAACCCAGGTGAGAAAAAACTCCCTGAGCCGGAGGGTGGTGAATCGGTGGAATTTGCTGCCAGATCATCGGGTATGCTTGAAGCTGAGGCTGAGAGGTTCTTGGCTTGTGAGGGCGTCAAAGGTCATAGGGATAGTAAATCAGCCATGATGGAATGGCGGAGCAGATTCAAGGGGCTGAATGGCCTGGTTCTAATGGTGTGACGGTATTATGATCTGATAACTCGAGCCCCCTAGGCCCGGCAACCTATGGCTCCTGCCTCCTCTCCAGTATGCCTCCTTCACTGCCTCCCCCCACCCCCAACCCACAACTCTCAGGGATTAACGGCCTGCACCACCCCTCCTGAGTCTCTCTGTTCTACAAAACTCTCCAGGCGCCTCACCCGTGTCGGAGTTAACTTCCGCGGACCTCTCCCCACTACCCGGTCAGCGGCCACTTTATTAGGTACACCCACCCCCGTACTCCTGCTGGTTAATTCAAAATGTCCGATCAGCCAATCAACGGACAGTAGCTCGATGCGTAAAAGCCCGCAGGCACGGCCGCGGGGTTTCACTCGCTGTTCAGACCAAACCCCAGAATGATCCAGAAATGACCAGGACTGGTCCTGACGAAGGGTCTCAGCCCGAAACGTCGACTGATTACTCTCTCCCATAGACACTGCCTGGCCTGCTGAGTTCCTCCAGCACTTCGTGTGTGAGTGTGTGCGTTGCTTTGCATTTCCAGCATCAGCAGGTTTTCTCTTGCGTTTGACCGTGGAATGGTTGATGGTTGTTGGTGCCAGGCGGGGTGGTTTGAGGATCCCAGAAACTGTTGATCACGTACTTTCAAGAGTTGACAGGGGATGGTGAGACAAACATCAAGCACCCAGTGAGTGACAGCTGAGGGTGAAAACACCTTGTTAGTGAGAGAGTTCAGAGGAGAGTAGCCAGGCTGGTTCAAGCTGACAGGAAGGCGACAGTAACTCAAATAACCACACGTTACAACGGTGGTGTGCAGACGAGCATCTCTGAACGCACAACAGCTCGAACCTCACAGTGGGTGGACTACAGCAGTAGAAGACCACGAGCATAGACGCAGGGGGCACGTTATGAGGGACGGGAGGGCCACTGAGTGTAGGCCCCACTGTAAGCCAAGGCAACCTTCCACACGGGAGGCTGGCAACGGCCACAAAGTGCTGGAGGCACTCGGCAGGGCAGGCAGCATCCGAGAAGGGGAATGAATGGCTGAGGGTTTGGGTCGGGGCCCTTCACCGGGAGGATGTTCACAGCCCGACCTGCTGAGTTCCTTTGCCAGTCGCTCGCAGACTCCTGCATCTACCACACTGGCGGATTTGGTGGCATCCACAGACTCACTTGCCCTTTCAAGCCAAAGTAGGAATTTATTATCGAAGTGCATATATGTCACCGTATGCAAGCTGGAGAAAAGCTACACATAAACGAGGTGCCAAACAGCCGGTGAACCACGGACATTGGCGCAGGCTTGGCATGTTAACGGTTAATGGGATTTTAACAGGATGAAGGAGAGGAGAGGCTGCAAAGGGAGGAGTGAGGCAGGGGAGTGTTGAGAAACTCAGATGGTCTGGGATTCAGGGAGGGTGGGTGAAAGGAAAGGGGAGGGCCGAGAGGAAGGGTGGGGGTAGTTTGGGAGGTGGGAAGCAGCCCTGTCTCCAGTTGCGATCTATGTCTTCCTCTGGAATACTTGCTTGGCGACGGCTCCCTCTGCGTGCATCTCCTGCAGAGACGGGAACGGGGGGCACGGTCAGTGCAGAGTCCGACAGGGCAGAAACACAGAACACAAGGCCCACACACGCAGGCACAGACACACAAACACACAATCACATACACACACATACCACACACACAGGCACACAAACACACACACAATAACATACACTCATACTTCACACACACAGACACACACACAAACACACACATACACACACACACACATACACAGACACACATACTTCACACGTACACATACACACACACACATACACAGACACACATATACCACACACACAGGCACACGCGCGCACACACACACACAGACACACACAGACACACATACATACACACATACTTCACACACACACACACACACACACACAGTCTCACATAAACGCACACACACAATCACACGCACACACACACACACAATCACACACACACACACAGACACACATACAGACACACAGGCACACACAGTCTCACAAACGCACACACACAATCACATACACACACACACAGACACACATACACAGACACACATACTTCACACACACACACACTCACACACACAGACACACACACACAGTCTCACATAAACGCACACACACAATCACACACACACACACACTTCACACACACACACAGTCTCACATAAACGCACACACACAATCACACACACACACACACACAATCACACACACACACACAGACACACATACAGACACACAGGCACACACAGTCTCACAAACGCACACACACAATCACATACACACACACACACAGACACACATACACAGACACACATACTTCACACACACACACACACACACACACACACACACACACACACACACACACACACAGTCTCACATAAACGCACACACACAATCACACACACACACAATCACACACAATCACATACACACACACACACACACACACACATACTTCACACACACACACACATACTCACACACACACACACACACACTCACACACACACAGTCTCACATAAACGCACACACACAATCACACACACACACACACACAATCACATACACACACACACTACACACAGGCACACACAGTCTCACATAAACGCACACACACAATCACATACACACACACACTACACACAGGCACACACAGTCTCACATAAACGCACACACACAATCACACACACACACACAATCACATACACACACACACTACACACAGGCACACACAGTCTCACATAAACGCACACACACAATCACATACACACACATACCACACACACAGGCACACAGGCACACGCAGTCTCACATAAACGCACACACACAATCACATACACACACATACCACACACACAGGCACACGCGCGCGCACACACACACACACACAGACACACACACAGACACACAGGCACACGCAGTCTCACATAAACGCACACACACAATCACATACACACACACACACAGACACACATACTTCACACACACACACATACACACAGGCACACACAGTCTCACATAAACGCACACACACAATCACTCACACACACACAATCACACACAATCACATACACACACACACTCACACACACACACACAGACACACACACACACACAGTCTCACATAAACGCACACACACAATCACAGACACACACACACACACCCACACACACAATCACATACACACACACACTACACACAGGCACACACAGTCTCACATAAACGCACACACACAATCACATACACACACACACTACACACAGGCACACAGTCTCACATAAACGCACACACACAATCACATACACACACACACTCACACAGACACTCACACACACACACACTCACACAGACACTCACACACACACATAGACACACACACAGACACACACACGCACACACAGACAAACACACACAGACACACACACACACAGACACACACACAGACACACACACGCACACACAGACAAACACACACAGACACACACACACACACACACACACAGACACACACACACAGACACTCACACACACAGACACACACTCACACACACACACACACACACACACACACACTCACACAGACACACACACACACACACACTCACACGAGGTTAAGGTGCCCACATACCGAGTCCCAAACCCTGTGGCCCACCCGCCCGGTGCCAGGGGCCCAGAGTAGCCCCAGCCCCTCCCGATGGCCAGGACTGTCTCCTCACCAGGTGCAGCATGTCTCCCTCCAGCCAGTGGGTCCATCCCCGGTCCTGTTTCTCGCCAAGCTGCGTGCACACCAGCCGGTCTCCGTCCCACTGGACCGTCGTCTGCGTCGCCAGTGAGGGGCGGAGGAAAGGGGGAGAGGGGAGAGTGGTTGGTCACGTTTGGAGCACAGAACATCAAACAGCCCTGTACAAGCCCTTCAGCCTACGATCTTCCACCAGGACTCACTTTTTCATCTAACCGGTCCTCAACGTGCCCAAGAGTCTCTTAAACGCATCTAGTACATTCTAGGTATCCACCGCTCTCCGTGTGAATAAACCTACCTCTGACATCCCCTCCCACTGAGCATCCTCCAATCAGCTCCAATGGATGTCCAAACAACAGGAATTCTGCAGATGCTGGAAATTCAAGTAACACACATAAAAGTTGCTGGTGAACGCAGCAGGCCAGGCAGCATCTTCATCCTGACAAAGAGTCTCGGCCTGAAACGTCGACTGCACCTCTTCCTAGAGATGCTGCCTGGCCTGCTGCGTTCACCAATGGATGTCCTCTCCTTTGATGCCCACCGAAAACTGCACTGGCTGTCTCCTCTATCTGTCCCTGATCTCGACACCTCTATCAAGTCACCTCTCGCCCTCCTTCGCTCCAAAGACAAAAGTCACAGCCGGCTCAGCCGACTTGCTCTCTAACCCAGGCAGCACCCTTCTGAACCTCCTCTGAAACCTCTCTGAATCTTCCACATAGTCCCTACCACGGGACCAGGGCTGAACACAATTAGACATAGCAGCAGAATCAGGGCCTGCTCCCCCATCCATCAAGGCTGATTTACTGTCCCTCTTAACCCCATTCTCACGCCTTCTCCCCGTAATCTTCGACACCTTGAAGGGTCAAGCACCAATCAATGTGTGCTTCAAGCACACCCAACGATCCAGCCTCCACATCCGTCTGTGGCAACAAGTTCCACAGGTCCACCATCCTCCAAAGACACCTCGGTCCTAAAGGGATTCCTGTGTGTTCAGAGGCTGCTCCCGCTGGTCCCGGCTGTTGGAAACGTTCACTCTATCCAGGCTTTCCAATATTTGGTAGGTTCAAGCGGATCCCTCTTCATTCTTAGACCATAAGTGCATAAGATACAGGAGCATTTGGCCGATCGAGTCTGCTCCACAATTTTCCTCTCAGCCCCAACCTCCTGCCTTTTCCTGTACCCCATCATGCCATGAATCGATTAACCTCCGCCTTAAATATACATAAATATTTAGCCTCCATGTCTGCCTCTGGCAGACAATTCCACAGATTCACCACTCTCCAATTTACTCTCATTCTTCTAAACTCCAGTGAGTACAGGCCCAGAGACATCAAACACTCCTCATACAATGAGATCCCCCCTCATTCGTCTAAACTCCAGTGAGTACAGGCTCAGAGACATCAAACACCCCTTTTACATTAACCCTTTCATCCCTGAGATTGTTCTCTTGAATCTCCTCTGGACCGTCTCCAGTGTCAGCACATCCTTTCTTTGATGAGGGGCCCAAAATTGCTCACAAAACACCAAGTGCAGTCTTATCAAAGCCTCAGCCTTCAAAACCATAAAACTGTGTCTTGATACAACCAGAGTTTTACAGACCTGCACCATCACTTCACAACTCTTGAATTCAGTTCCCCCGACTAATGAAGGCCATCACACCGTATGCCTGCTTAACAACCCAACCAACATGTGCTCAGCTTTGAGGGATCTACGGACGATCTCAATCCCTCTCACACACACGAATTGCTGGAAGAGCTCGGAAACACCTTTACAGAAATCAAAAGACACCACTTCCACCACTCTACCTTCACCAATGTGAAACACCTTTACTGAAATCCATAGTCAACATATCGACTACTCTACCTTCATCAATGTGAAACACCTTTACTGAAATCCATGGACATCACATCCACCACACTACCGTCAGAAATTTGAAACAACTGTTCTGAAATCAATAGACACCACATCCACTGCTCTATACTCATCAATGTGAAACACTTTACTGAAATCCATAGACACCACATCCACGACTCTACCATCACCAATGTGAAACACCTTTACTGAAATCCATAGACACCACATCCATCACTCTACCTTCACCAATGTGAGAAACCTTTACTGAAATCCATAGACACCACATCCACCACTGTACCGACACCAATGTGAAACACTTTTATTGAAATCCATGAACACCACAACCACCATTCTACCTTCATCAACATGAAACACCTTTACAGAATTCCATAGACACCACATCCACCACTCTACCTTCATCAATGTGAAACTCCTTCACTGAAATCCATAGACACCACATCCACAACTCTGCCTTCATCAACGTGAAACACCTTTGCTGAAATCCATAGCCAACACGTCCACCACTCTACCATCACCAATGTTAAACACTTTACTGAAATCCATAGACACCACATCCACCACTCTACCTTCATCAATGTGAAACACCCTTACTGAAACTCAGAGACACCACATCCACCACTCTACCTTCATCAATGTGAAACACCTTTGCTGAAATCCATAGCCACGACATCCACCACTCTACCATCACCAATGTGAAACACCTTTACTGAAATACATAGACACCACATCCATCACTCTACCTTCACCAATGTGAAAAACCGTGACTGAAATCCATAGACACCACATCCAACACTCTACCTTAATCAATGGTAAACACCTTTACTTAAATCCACAGACATCACATCCACCACTCTGCCTTCATCAATGTGAATCACCTTTATTGAAATCCACAGACACCACATCCATCACTCCACCTTCACCAATGTGAGAAACCTTTACTGAAATCCATAGACACCACATCCACCACTGTACCTACACCAATGCGAAACACCTTTACTGAAATCGGTGAACACCACATCCACCACTCTACCTTCATCAACATGAAACACCTTTACTGAAATCCATAGACACCACATCCACCACTCTACCTTCATCAATGTGAAACTCCTTTACTGAAATCCATAGACACCACATCCACCACTCTGCCTTCATCAACGTGAAACACCTTTGCTGAAATCCATAGACACCACATCCACCACTCTACCATCAGAAATTTGAAACACCTTTACTGAAATCCATAGACACCACATCCACCACGCTACCTACACCAATGTGAAATACCTTTACTTAAATCCTTAGACAGCACATCCAACAATCTACCTTCATCAATGTAAAACACCTTTACTGAAATCCATAGACACCACATCCAACACTCTACCTTCATCAATGTGAAACACCTTTACTGAAATCCATAGACACCACATCCACCACACTACACTCATCAATGTGAAACTCCTTTACTGATATCAAAAGACACCACGTCCACCACTCTTCCTACAGCAATGTGAAACACTTTTACAGAAATCCATAGTCACCACATCCACAACTCTACCTTCATAAATTTGAAACACCTTTACTGAAATCCACAGACACCACATCCACCACTCTACCTACACCAATCTGAATCAGCTTTACTAAAATCCATATACACCACATCCATCACTCTACCTTCACCAATGTGAGAAACCTTTACTGAAATCCATAGACACCACATCCACTACTGTACCTACACCAATGTAAAACACCTTTAGTGAAATCCGTGAACACCACATCCACCACTCTACCTTCATCAACATGAAACACCTTTACTGAAATCCATAGACACCACATCCACCACTCTACCTTCATCAATGTGAAACTCCTTTACGGAAATCCATAGACACCACATTCACCACTCGACCATCAGAAATTTGAAACACCTTTACTGAAATCCATAGCCACGACATCCACCACTCTACCATCACCAATGTGAAACACATTTACTGAAATACATAGACACCACATCCACCACTCTACCTTCACCAATGTGAAAAACCTTTAGTGAAATCCATAGACACCAGATCCACCACTCTACCTTAATCAATGGTAAACACCTTTACTTAAATCCATACACATCACATCCACCACTCTGCCTTCATCAATGTGATGCACCTTTACGGAAATCCATAGACACCACAACCACCACTCCACCTACATCAATGTGAAATACCTCTTCTGAAATCTTTTGACACCACATCCACCACTCTACCTTCATCAATGTGGAACACCTTTGCTGAAATCCATAGACACCACATCCACCACTCTACCTTCACCAATGTGAAACACCTTTACTGAAATCCATAGACACCACATCCACCACTCTACCTTCATCAATGGTAAACACCTTTACTGAAATCCATAGACACCACATCCACCACACTGCACTCATCAATGTGAAACTCCTTTACTGATATCAAAAGACACCACGTCCACCACTCTTCCTACAGCAATGTGAAACACATTAACAGAAATCCATAGACACCCCATCCACAACTCTACCTTCATAAATTTGAAACACCTTTACTGAAATCCATAGACACCACATCCACCACGCTACCTACACCAATCTGAATCAGCTTTACTAAAATCCATATACACCACATCCATCACTCTACCTTCACCAATGTGAGAAACCTTTACTGAAATCCATAGACACCACATCCACCACTCTACCTACACCAATGTGAAACACCTTTACTTAAATCCGTGAACACCACATCCACCACTCTACCTTCATCAACATGAAACACCTTTACTGAAATCCATAGACACCACATCCACCACTCTACCTTCATCAATATTGAACTCCTTAACTGAAATCCATAGACACCACATCCACCACTCTACCTTCATCAATGTGAAACTCCTTTACTGAAATCCATAGACACCACATCCATCACTCTACCTTCACCAATGTGAAACAACTTCACGGAAATCCATAGACACTACAACCACCAATCGACCACTAGAAATTAGAAACACCTTTACTGAAATCCATAGACACCACATCCACCACGCTACCTACACCAATGTGAAATACCTTTACTTAAATCCTCAGACAGCACATCCAACAATCTACCTTCATCAATGTAAAACACCTTTACTGAAGTCCATAGACACCACATCCAACGCTCTACCTTCATCACTGTGAAACACCTTTACTGAAATCCATAGACACCAGATCCACCACACTACACTCATCAATTTGAAACTCCTTTACTGATATCAAAAGACACCACGTCCACAACTCTTCCTACAGCAATGTGAAACACTTTTACAGAAATCCATAGTCACCACATCCACAACTCTACCTTCATAAATTTGAAACACCTTTACTGAAATCCATGGACACCACATCCACCACTCTACCTACACCAATCTGAATCAGCTTTACAAAAATCCATATACACCACATCCACCACTCTACCTACACCAATGTGAAACACCTTTACTGAAATCCATAGACACCACATCCACCACTCTACCTTCACCAATGTGAAACACCGTTACTGAAATCCATAGACACCACATCCAACACTCTACCTTAATCAACTGAAACAACTTTACTGAAATCCATAGACACCACATCGACCACTCTACCTTCATCAATGTGAAACTCCTTTACTGAAATCCATAGACACCACATCCACAACTCTGCCTTCATCAACGTGAAACAGCTTTGCTGAAATCCATAGACACCACATCCACCACTCGACCATTAGAAATTTGAAACACCTTTACTGAAATCCATAGACACCACATCCACCACGCTACCTACACCAATGTGAAATACCTTTACTTAAATCCTTAGACAGCACATCCAACAATCTACCTTCATCAATGTAAAACAGCTTTACTGAAATCCATAGACACCACATCCAACACTCTACCTTCATCACTGTGAAACACCTTTACTGAAATCCATAGACACCACATCCACCACACTACACTCATCAATGTGAAACTCCTTTACTGATATCAAAAGACACCACGTCCACCACTCTTCCTACAGCAATGTGAAACACTTTTACAGAAATCCATAGTCACCACATCCACAACTCTACCTTCATAAATTTGAAACACCTTTACTGAAATCCACAGACACCACATCCACCACTCTAGCTACACCAATCTGAATCAGCTTTACTAAAATCCATATACACCACATCCATCACTCTACCTTCACCAATGTGAGAAACCTTTACTGAAATCCATAGACACCACATCCACTACTGTACCTACACCAATGTAAAACACCTTTAGTGAAATCCGTGAACACCACATCCACCACTCTACCTTCATCAACATGAAACACCTTTACTGAAATCCATAGACAACACATCCACCACTCTACATTCATCAATGTGAAACACCTTTACGGAAATCCATAGACACCACATTCACCACTCGACCATCAGAAATTTGAAACACCTTTACTGAAATCCATAGCCACGACATCCACCACTCTACCATCACCAATGTGAAACACATTTACTGAAATACATAGACACCACATCCATCACTCTACCTTCACCAATGTGAAAAACCTTTACTGAAATCCATAGACACCACATCCACCACTCCACCTTCATTTATGGTAAACACCTTTACTGAAATCCATAGACACCACATCCAACGCTCTACCTTCATCACTGTGAAACACCTTTACTGAAATCCATAGACACCACATCCACCACACTACACTCATCAATGTGAAACTCCTTTACTGATATCAAAAGACACCACGTCCACCACTCTTCCTACAGCAATGTGAAACACTTTTACAGAAATCCATAGTCACCACATCCACAACTCTACCTTCATAAATTTGAAACACCTTTACTGAAATCTATAGACACCACATCCACCACTCTACCTACACCAATCTGAATCAGCTTTACTAAAATCCATATACACCACATCCATCACTCTACCTTCACCAATGTGAGAAACCTTTACTGAAATCCATAGACACCACATCCACCACTCTACCTACACCAATGTGAAACATCTTTACTGAAATCCGTGAACACCACATCCACCACTCTACCTTCATCAACATGAAACAACTTTAGTGAAATCCATAGACAGCACATCCACCACTCTACCTTCATCAATGTGAAACTCCTTTACTGAAATCCATAGACACCACATCCACCACTCTGCCTTCATCAACGTGAAACACCTTTGCTGAAATCCATAGCCAACACGTCCACCACTCTACCATCACCAATGTGAAACACCTTTACTGAAATCCATAGACACCACATCCATCACTCTACCTTCACCAATGTGAAACAACTTCACGGAAATCCATAGACACTACATCCACCAATCGACCATTAGAAATTTGAAACACCTTTACTGAAATCCATAGACACCACATCCACCACGCTACCTACACCAATGTGAAATACCTTTACTTAAATCCTTAGACAGCACATCCAACAATCTACCTTCATCAATGTAAAACACCTTTACTGAAATCCATAGACACCACATCCAACGCTCTACCTTCATCACTGTGAAACACCTTTACTGAAATCCATAGACACCACATCCACCACACTACACTCATCAATGTGAAACTCCTTTACTGATATCAAAAGACACCACGTCCACCACTCTTCCTACAGCAATGTGAAACACTTTTACAGAAATCCATAGTCACCACATCCACAACTCTACCTTCATAAATTTGAAACACCTTTACTGAAATCCATAGACACCACATCCACCACTCTACCTACACCAATCTGAATCATCTTTACTAAAATCCATATACACCACATCCATCACTCTACCTTCACCAATGTGAGAAACCTTTACTGAAATCCATAGACACCACATCCACCACTCTACCTTCACCAATGTGAAAAACCGTTACTGAAATCCATAGACACCACATCCAACACTCTACCTTCATCAACATGAAACACCTTTACTGAAATCCATAGACACCACATCCACCACTCTACCTTCATCAATGTGAAACTCCTTTACTGAAATCCATAGACACCACATCCACCACTCTGCCTTCATCAACGTGAAACACCTTTGCTGAAATCCATAGACACCACATCCACCACTCGACCATCAGAAATTTGAAACACCTTTACTGAAATCCATAGACACCACATCCACCACGCTACCTACACCAATGTGAAATACCTTTACTTAAATCCTTAGACAGCACATCCAACAATCTACCTTCATCAATGTAAAACACCTTTACTGAAATCCATAGACACCACATCCACCACTCTACCTTCATCAATGTGAAACACCTTTACTGAAATCCATAGACACCACATCCACCACTCTACCTTCACCAATGTGAAACATCTTTACTGAAATACATAGACACCACATCCATCACTCTACCTTCACCAATGTGAAAAACCTTTACTGAAATCCATAGACACCACATCCACCACTCTACCTACACCAATGTGAAATACCTTTACTTAAATCCTTAGACAGCACATCCAACAATCTACCTTCATCAATGTAAAACAGCTTTACTGAAATCCATAGACACCACATCCAACACTCTACCTTCATCACTGTGAAACACCTTTACTGAAATCCATAGACACCACATCCACCACACTACACTCATCAATGTGAAACTCCTTTACTGATATCAAAAGACACCACGTCCACCACTCTTCCTACAGCAATGTGAAACACTTTTACAGAAATCCATAGTCACCACATCCACAACTCTACCTTCATAAATTTGAAACACCTTTACTGAAATCCATGGACACCACATCCACCACTCTACCTACACCAATCTGAATCAGCTTTACAAAAATCCATATACACCACATCCATCACTCTACCTTCACCAATGTGAGAAACCTTTACTGAAATCCATAGACACCACATCCACCACTCTACCTACACCAATGTGAAACACCTTTACTGAAATCCGTGAACACCACATCCACCACTCTACCTTCATCAACATGAAACACCTTTACTGAAATCCATAGACACCACATCCACCACTCTACCTTCATCAATGTGAAACACCTTTACTGAAATCCATAGACACCACATCCACCACTCTACCTTCATCAACGTGAAACACCTTTGCTGAAATCCATAGACACCACATCCACCACTCTACCTTCATCAATGTGAAATACCTTTACTTAAATCCTTAGACACCACATCCAACACTCTACCTTCATCAATGTGAAACACCTTTACTGAAATCCATAGACACCACATCCACCACTCTACCTTAATCAATGTGAAACACCTTTACTGAAATCCATAGACACCACATCCAACGCTCTACCTTCATCACTGTGAAACACCTTTACTGAAATCCATAGACACCACATCCACCACACTACACTCATCAATGTGAAACTCCTTTACTGATATCAAAAGACACCACGTCCACCACTCTACCTATATCAATGTGAAACACCTTTTACAGAAATCCATAGTCACCACATCCACAACTCTACCTTCATAAATTTGAAACACCTTTACTGAAATCTATAGACACCACATCCACCACTCTACCTACACCAATCTGAATCAGCTTTACTAAAATCCATATACACCACATCCATCACTCTACCTTCACCAATGTGAGAAACCTTTACTGAAATCCATAGACACCACATCCACCACTCTACCTACACCAATGTGAAACATCTTTACTGAAATCCGTGAACACCACATCCACCACTCTACCTTCATCAACATGAAACAACTTTAGTGAAATCCATAGACAGCACATCCACCACTCTACCTTCATCAATGTGAAACTCCTTTACTGAAATCCATAGACACCACATCCACCACTCTGCCTTCATCAACGTGAAACACCTTTGCTGAAATCCATAGCCAACACGTCCACCACTCTACCATCACCAATGTGAAACACCTTTACTGAAATCCATAGACACCACATCCATCACTCTACCTTCACCAATGTGAAACACCTTTACGGAAATCCATAGACACCACATCCACCACACGACCATCAGAAATTTGAAACACCTTTACTGAAATCCATAGACACCACATCCACCACGCTACCTACACCAATGTGAAATACCTTTACTTAAATCCTTAGACAGCACATCCAACAATCTACCTTCATCAATGTCAAACACCTTTACTGAAATCCATAGACACCACATCCACCACTCTACCTCAATCAATGTGAATCACCTTTACTGAAATCCATAGACACCACATCCACCACTCTACCTTCATCAATGTGAAACACCTTTACTGAAATCCATAGACACCACATCCACCACTCTACCTTCATCAATGTGAAACACCTTTACTGAAATCCATAGACACCACATCCACCACTCTACCTACACCAATGTGAAACACCTTTACTTAAATCCTTAGACACCACATCCATCAATCTACCTTCATCAGTGTAAAACACCTTTACTGAAATCCATAGACACCACATCCACCACTCTACCTTCATCAATGTGAAACACCTTTACTGAAATCCATAGACACCACATCCACCACTCTACCTTCATCAATGTGAAACTCCTTTACTGAAATCCATAGACACCACATCCACCACTCTACCTTCACCAATGTGAAACTCCTTTACTGATATCAAAAGACACCACGTCCACCACTCTTCCTACAGCAATGTGAAACACTTTACAGAAATCCATAGTCACCACATCCACAACTCTACCTTCATAAATTTGAAAAACCTTTACTGAAATCCATAGACACCACATCCACCACTCTACCTACACCAATCTGAATCAGCTTTACTAAAATCCATATACACCACATCCATCACTCTACCTTCACCAATGTGAGAAACCTTTACTGAAATCCATAGACACCACATCCACCACTCTACCTACACCAATGTGAAACACCTTTACTGAAATCCGTGAACACCACATCCACCACTCTACCTTCATCAACATGAAACACCTTTACTGAAATCCATAGACACCACATCCACCACTCTACCTTCATCAATGTGAAACTCCTTTACTGAAATCCATAGACACCACATCCACCACTCTGCCTTCATCAACGTGAAACACCTTTACAGAAATCCATAAACACCACATCCACCACTCTACCTTCATCAATGTGAAACACCTTTACTGAAATCCATATACACCACATCCACCACTCTACCTTCCGAAATATGAAACACCTTTACTTAAATCCATAGACACCACATCCACCACTCTACCTTCACCAATGTGAAACACCTTTACTGAAATCCATAGACACCACATCCACCACTCTACCTTCCGAAATTTGAAACACCTTTACTGAAATCCATAGACACCACATCCACCACTCTACCTCAACCAATGTGAAACACCTTTACTGAAATCCATAGACACCACATCCACCACTCTACCTTCATCAATGTGAAACACCTTTACTGAAATCCATAGACACCACATCCACCACTCTACCTCATCAATGTGAAACACCTTTACTGAAATCCATAGACACCACCATCCACCACTCTTCCTACAGCAATGTGAAACACTTTTACAGAAATACATAGTCACCACATCCACAATCAACCTTCATAAATTTGAAACACCTTTACTGAAATCCATAGACACCACATCCACCACTCTACCTACACCAATGTGAAACACCTTTACTGAAATCCATAGACACCACATCCAACGCTCTACCTTCATCAATGTGAAACACCTTTACTGAAATCCATAGACACCACATCCACCACTCTACCTACACCAATGTGAAACACCTTTACTGAAATCCGTGAACACCACATCCACCACTCTACATTCATCAACATGAAACACCTTTACAGAAATCCATAGACACCACATCCACCAATCTACCTTCATCAATGTGAAACATCTTTACTGAGAGCCATAGACACCACATCCACCACTCTACCTTCACCAATATGAAACACCTTTACTTAAACCCTTAGACAGCACATCCAACAATCTACCTTCATCAATGTGAAACAGCTTCACTGTAATCCATAGACACCACATCCACCATTCTCCCTTCATGAATGTGAAACACCTTTACAGAAATGCACAGACACCACACCCACAACTCTACCTTCAGAAAGTTGAAACAACTGTTCCGAAATCAATAGACACCACACCCATCATTCTACCTCTACCAATGTGAAACACCTTAACTTAAATCCATAGACACCACATCCACCACTCTACATATATCAATGTGAAACACCTTTACTGAAATCCCTGAAAACTACATCCACCACTCTACCTTCATCAACATGAAACACCTTTACTGAAATCCATAGACAACACATCCACCACTCCACCTTAATCAATGGTAAACACCTTTACTTAATGCATAGACATCACATCCACCACTCGGCCTTCATCAATGTGATGCACCTTTACGGAAATCCATAGACACCACAACCACCACTCGACCTACACCAATGTGAAATACCTCTTCTAAATCTTTTGACACCACATCCACAACTCTACCTTCATCAATGTGGAACACCTTTACTGAAATCCATAGACACCATATCCACCACTCAACCTTCATCAATGTGAAACTCCTTTACTGAAATCCATAGACACCACATCCACCACTCTGCCTTCATCAACGTGAAACACCTTTGCTGAAATCCATAGCCAACACGTCCACCACTCTACCTTCACCAATGTGAAACACCTTTACGGAAATCCATAGACACCACATCCACACCTCGACCATCAGAAATTTGAAACACCTTTACTGAAATCCATAGACACCACATCCACCACGCTACCTACACCAATGTGAAATACCTTTACTTAAATCCTTAGACAGCACCTCCAACAATCTACCTTCATCAATGTAAAACACCTTTACTGAAATCCATATTCACCACATCCACCACTCTACCTTAATCAATGTGAATCACCTTTACTGAAATCCATAGACACCACATCCAACACTCTACCTTCATCACTGTGAAACACCCTTACTGAAACTCATAGACACCACATCCACCACTCTACCTTCATCAATGTGAAACTCCTTAACTGAAATCCATAGACACCACATCCACCACTCTACCTTCATCAATGTGAAACACCTTTGCTGAAATCCATAGCCACGACATCCACCACTCTACCATCACCAATGTGAAACACCTTTACTGAAATACATAGACACCACATCCATCACTCTACCTTCACCAATGTGAAAAACCTTTACTGAAATCCATAGAACACCACATCCACCACTCTACCTACACCAATGCGAAACGCCTTTACTTAAATCCATAGACACCACATCCACCACTCTACCTTAATCAATGTGAATCACCTTTACTGAAATCCATAGACACCACATCCAACACTCTACCTTCATCACTGTGAAACACCTTTACTGAAATCCATAGACTCCACATCCACCACGCTACCTACACCAATGTGAAATACCTTTACTTAAATCCTTAGACAGCACCTCCAACAATCTACCTTCATCAATGTAAAACACCTTTACTGAAATCCATATTCACCACATCCACCACTCTTCCTACAGCAATGTGAAACACTTTTACAGAAATCCATAGTCAACACATCCACCACTCTACCTACACCAATGTGAAACACCTTTACTGAAATCCGTGAACACCACATCCACCACTCTACCTTCATCAACATGAAACACCTTTACTGAAATCCATAGACACCACATCCACCACTCTACCTTCATCAATGTGAAACACCTTTGCTGAAATCCATAGCCACGACATCCACCACTCTACCATCACCAATGTGAAACACCTTTACTGAAATACATAGACACCACATCCATCACTCTACCTTCACCAATGTGAAAAACCTTTACTGAAATCCATAGACACCACATCCACCACTCTACCTACACCAATGTGAAACGCCTTTACTTAAATCCATAGACACCACATCCACCACTCTACCTTCATCAATGTGAATCACCTTTACTGAAATCCATAGTCACCACATCCACCACTCTACCTACACCAATGTGAAACACCTTTACTGAAATCCGTGAACACCACATCCACCACTCTACCTTCATCAACATGAAACACCTTTACTGAAATCCATAGACACCACATCCACCACTCTACCTTCATCAATGTGAAACTCCTTTACTGAAATCCATAGACACCACATCCACCACTCTACCTTCATCAATGTGAAACACCTTTGCTGAAATCCATAGCCACGACATCCACCACTCTACCATCACCAATGTGAAACACCTTTACTGAAATACATAGACACCACATCCATCACTCTACCTTCACCAATGTGAAAAACCTTTACTGAAATCCATAGAACACCACATCCACCACTCTACCTACACCAATGAGAAACGCCTTTACTTAAATCCATAGACACCACATCCACCACTCTACCTTAATCAATGTGAATCACCTTTACTGAAATCCATAGACACCACATCCAACACTCTACCTTCATCACTGTGAAACACCTTTACTGAAATCCATAGACTCCACATCCACCACGCTACCTACACCAATGTGAAATACCTTTACTTAAATCCTTAGACAGCACATCCAACAATCTACCTTCATCAATGTAAAACACCTTTACTGAAATCCATAGACACCACATCCACCACTCTACCTTAATCAATGTGAATCACCTTTACTGAAATCCATAGACACCACATCCAACGCTCTACCTTCATCACTGTGAAACACCTTTACTGAAATCCATAGACACCACATCCACCACACTACACTCATCAATGTGAAACTCCTTTACTGATATCAAAAGACACCACGTCCACCACTCTTCCTACAGCAATGTGAAACACTTTTACAGAAATCCATAGTCACCACATCCACAACTCTACCTTCATAAATTTGAAACACCTTTACTGAAATCTATAGACACCACATCCACCACTCTACCTACACCAATCTGAATCAGCTTTACTAAAATCCATATACACCACATCCATCACTCTACCTTCACCAATGTGAGAAACCTTTACTGAAATCCATAGACACCACATCCACCACTCTACCTACACCAATGTGAAACATCTTTACTGAAATCCGTGAACACCACATCCACCACTCTACCTTCATCAACATGAAACACCTTTACTGAAATCCATAGACACCACATCCACCACTCTACCTTCATCAATGTGAAACTCCTTTACTGAAATCCATAGACACCACATCCACCACTCTGCCTTCATCAACGTGAAACACCTTTGCTGAAATCCATAGCCAACACGTCCACCACTCTACCATCACCAATGTGAAACACCTTTACTGAAATCCATAGACACCACATCCATCACTCTACCTTCACCAATGTGAAAAACCTTTACTGAAATCCATAGACACCACATCCACCACTCGACCATCAGAAATTTGAAACACCTTTACTGAAATCCATAGACACCACATCCACCACGCTACCTACACCAATGTGAAATACCTTTACTTAAATCCTTAGACAGCACATCCAACAATCTACCTTCATCAATGTCAAACACCTTTACTGAAATCCATAGACACCACATCCACTACTCTACCTACACCAATGTGAAACACCTTTACTGAAATCCGTGAACACCACATCCACCACTCTACCTTCATCAACATGAAACACCTTTACAGAAATCCATAGACACCACATCCACCAATCTACCTTCATCAATGTGAAACATCTTTACTGAGAGCCATAGACACCACATCCACCACTCTACCTTCACCAATATGAAACACCTTTACTTAAACCCTTAGACAGCACATCCAACAATCTACCTTCATCAATGTGAAACACCTTTACTGAAATCCATAGACACCACATCCACCACTCTACCTTCATCAATGTGAAACACCTTTACTGAAATCCATAGACACCACATCCACCACTCTACCTTCATCAATGTGAAACACCTTTACTGAAATCCATAGACACCACATCCACCACTCTACCTTCATCAATGTGAAACTCCTTTACTGATATCAAAAGACACCACGTCCACCACTCTACCTATATCAATGTGAAACACCTTTACTGAAATCCCTGAAAACTACATCCACCACTCTACCTTCATCAACATGAAACACCTTTACTGAAATCCATAGACAACACATCCACCACTCCACCTTAATCAATGGTAAACAACTTTACTTAATGCATAGACATCACATCCACCACTCTACCTTAATCAATGTGAATCACCTTTACTGAAATCCATAGTCACCACATCCACCACTCTACCTACACCAATGTGAAACACCTTTACTGAAATCTTTTGACACCACATCCACCACTCTACCTTCATCAATGTGAAACACCTTTACTGAAATCCATAGACACCACATCCACCACTCTACCTTCATCAATGTGAAACTCCTTTACTGAAATCCATAGACACCACATCCACCACTCTGCCTTCATCAACGTGAAACACCTTTGCTGAAATCCATAGTCAACACGTCCACCACTCTACCTTCACCAATGTGAAACACCTTTACGGAAATCCATAGACACCACATCCACCACTCGACAATCAGAAATTTGAAACACCTTTACTGAAATCCATAGACACCACATCCATCACTCTACCTTCATCAATGTGAAACACCTTTACTGAAATCCATAGACACCACATCCACCACTCTACCTTCGCCAATGTGAAACACCTTTACTGAAATCCATAGACACCACATCCTCTGTTGTATTATCACCAATGTGATTGAAGGTTTCGAGGAAGTGATGGAGTGGGCTGTGGATGGAGCACTGGATCTACACTGCCACTGATCGGAAGTTGTCTCCTTGCTCCCTCACCTCAGCTCTTCTGGAGACGCTCTCCTCCATTCCATCCCCCCTCCCTGTCCTCCATTTCGTCACTGCCCCTCCCTCCCCTTTCCTGCCCATCCACCGGCTCAGCCTCCCCACCCCTCCCCTCCTCTCTGTGGCGCACCCTCATCCTGAGATGGAGATAAAGTTTGTGCTTGCAAGGGAGGGGAGTGAGATGTGGCTGGGGTTGTTTAATGGGTGGGGAGGAGTGTTAAGGAGGGGAATGTGAGTGAGGAATGAGGGAGGAGGAAAGGCGGTGGGGGGGTGTGGGAGGAGAATTCAGAGGGAGTGAGAGGAGAGAGGTGTATGGGGAGGCAGATTTATGTGGCGTGAGGGTGAAGAGTGAGGGTTTGGGGAGATCAGGGTATGTGGGACGGTGGGTATATGGTTGGATCCGAGGACGGGACACCCCCACCTCCTGAGATGGCCGAAGACCCGGAGACCCTGCAGACCGAGCCCGGGGACGCGACCCACCTGACACTTGCGTCCGTCGATGGGACCCAGGTCCTCCTCGAACGGGACGCCCACGTCGAACTCCATGGTGTAGGAGCTCAGGGCGGTGAGGGTGCGGATGACCATGTGACTTCCGTCCTGGTGCACCACCTTGGTGGGCTGAAGCAGGTTTACCACCTTCCGCAGCGCCAACCCGATGTCTGGGGGAAGTTAGGGGAAGCGGGTCAGAGCTCGGACCGCACACCCCACCGTCTCTCGCCCACACCCCTCCCTCCCATCTTCTTCAACAGCCTCCCTACCCCTCTTCCCTCACCCAGTGCCTTGAGGTAGGCGTCCAAGTTTTCCTGTTGGACCAGTTGGTAAGTCCCCGAGTAATCCCGCGGCATCCTGGCCCCGCTGCTGTCTCCAGCTCCGACCGGACCCTCTGGACGGCCGGTTCCAGAACTCAGCTTATAAGCAGGAAGCGCCGGATCAATCCCCGCCTCTCCCCCAAGGCCCACCTCCCGTCTCTCACCGCTCTTCCCCCTAACTCCGCCTTTCACCCACCCTCTCCCCACTCCCTCCCTCCTTCCGAGAGCTCTCCTCCCCTTCCAGCCCCTCCCCCACCCACTGTCTCCGTCTTTCTGGTCTAACTTCTTCTTCCTCTTTCTCTTTCCCTTCGCCCTCACCTGCCTCTTCCTTCCCGTTCTCTCTTCCCCCTTTCCTTCTCTGGACCCCTCCCTGTACCCACTTCCTTCCCTCTTCACAGTCCTTCCCCTCTATGAAATCTCCATCTCCCCTCTCTCCCTCTCTCCCCTCACCCTCTCTCTTTCTTCCCCCTCCCGCTCTACCACCTCCCTGTTCCCCCTCGCCCTCCTGTCTCGAAGTCAAAGTTAATGTATTATCCAAGTGCATATATACCTTGGGATATATTTTCTCGCGGGCATTCACAGCAGAAAAGAAATGCAATTAACGTCATGAAAATTTCGAAGTTCAAGGTAAAATTTATCATCAGAGTACATACGTGTCATCACACACAACTCTGAGATTCATTTTCCTGTGTGGAATACTTGGCAAATCTACAGAACAGTAACTGTAAACAGGATCAATGAACGACAAACTGTGCCAATGCAGATATAAACAAACAGCAATAAATAACGAGCATGAAATAACAAGAGGAAGAGTCCTCAGAGTGAGAGACCATCGGTTGTGGAAATCTCAATAGAATGAGAGTAGTTATCCCCTTTTGTTCAACAGCCTGATGGTTGAGGGGTAGTAACTGTTCCTGAACCTGGTGGTGTGAGTCCTGAGGCTCCTGTACCTTCTACCTGATGGCAGCAGTGAGAAAAGAGCACGGCCTGGGGGGTGAGGATCTCTGACGATGGATGCTGCTTTTCTACGGCAACGTTTCCTGTAGATGTGCTCAATGGTTGGGAGGGGTTTACCTGGGATGTACTGGGCCCAATCCACTACCTTTTGTAGGATTTTCTGCTCAACGTCATTGGTGTTCAAGTACCAGGGCGTAACGCAGCCAGTCAGCACACTTTCCACCACACAGCTACAGGAGTTTGCCAAGGTTTTCGATGACATGACGAACCTCCACACACTCCTGAGGAAGGAGAGACTCTGTCGTGCTTTCTTCGCAATGATAGGTCCTCTGAGATGGTGACACGCAGGAATTTAAAGTTACTGACCCTCTCCACCTCTGATCCCCCGGTGATTACTGTCTCCTGGACCTCAGGCTTCCCTCTGCTGAAGCCTACAGTCAGTCCCTTGGTCTTACTGACACTGAGTGAGAGGTTGTTGTTATGACAGCACTCAGACAGGAGACTCCGCAGCTGTTGTAACTGCAGAGAAACAGGCAGAAAAGGGACAAACAGTCAACATTTCAGGCCGAGACCCTTCACCGGGACTGGGGAGAAAGGCAGAATACGAAGGAGGGGGAGGGTGGGGAGTACAAGCTGGAGGGTGATAGGCAAACCCAGGTGGAGGGGATGAAGTGAGAAGCTGGGGGGGGGGCGGGTGGTGTGAGGCAGGAAAGGTAAAGAGCTAAAGAAGAAGGACTCTGATAGGAGAGAGGAGTGGACCATGGGAGAGAGGGAAGGAGGAGGGGCACCAGGGGGAGGTGAGGGGATAAGAGGTCAGGAGGGAAGGGAGAGGGCATCGCCTATCACCTGTACTCCTGTTCCCCCACTTTCTTATTCTGAATAAGAAGCCCGGGGGCTTCTTCCTCCTTCCTTTTCGGTCCTGATGAAGGGTCTCGGCCTGAAACATCGACTGTTTACTCTTTTCCATAGATGCTGCCTGGCCTGCTGAGTTTCTCCAGCATTTTGTGTGTGTTGCCCTCTCACTCTTTGCCCCTTTAGAATCTAGTAACACTTGCGTCTTTTGCCCTTTGTCTTTCCTCAACTCCCCTCTGACTTTTCTCTTTTCCAACTTCTGCTTTGGTCTCGGTGTTGCTACCCGCCGCCTTTCTGTCTGGACTCCAGCTCTCCCGAACCGCCCCCCCACCCCACCCAACCCCACTGTTGATCCTAGTCCTCCCATCCGCATTTCACAGGTCCCTCTTCCCGCCAGAAATGGCTGCAATGCCCCAGGGATCTGAAACCCTCCCTCCTGCTCCATCTGTGGCTGACCCGGCAAGAGGTGAGGAACTGCTGCATTCTTGTTCTTGCTAAAACATGGCTCCAGGACAAAATCTTCAGGCCATGCCACTTGGGTCTTCTGCTAATGTTAATGTGTGACTGTATTGTCCAGTATCGTAACCGAACACTCAGAGGCCACTTTATTTGGTACAATCGATCCTTAGTACAAATATCTCACCCGCCAGTTGTGTGGCAGCAACCCAATGCGTAAAAGCCCGCAGACATGGTCACGGATTTCAGTTGCTGCTCAGATCAAACATCAAAATGGGGAAGGAACGTTTTCTGAGAGGCACTGACCGTGTGCTCTGCTGCTGGACAGTTGTGGTATGATCTCCTGGAATTTCCACGCACAGCAGTCTCAAGAGTTTTCTGAGGATGGTGCGAAACAAAAAAAAAATCATCCGGAGAGAGGCAATTCTGTGGGTGAAAACGTTTGTAAATGAGAGATGTCAGAGGAGAATGGCCAGACTGCCTGAAACTGACTGGAAGATAGATAGATAGAAGATAGATACTTTATTGATCCCAAAGTAAATTCCGGTGTCGTGGTAGCATTACAAGTGTACAAATAAACAAATATTAGAAGAGAAATAAGAAAGCATAAATAAGTTACCTCGGACTTCCGGGACTGAGTATGGCGTGAGTCGGTGCACAATTCCACATTCGGCAGATAACCTCGGAGTCCACTCGCTACTACTACGTGCTGAGCTCCCTCGACCAGGAGACAGCTGCACAAGTTGAGGAGTTTATACAGTCGCCCCCGGAGGACGGCAAATACACAGTATTCAAAGCCCTGCTCATAAGGACTTTCGGACTCTCACGGCGCGAACGAGCACGTCGCTTAATGCACCTGGATGGATTGGGAGACAGGCCGCCGTCAGCATTAATGAACGAGATGCTGGCCCTGGCTGAAGGACACAAACCCTGCCTCACGTTTGAGCAGGCGTTCCTAGAGCAACTGCCCGAGGACATATGCCTGCTGCTGTCCGACGCAGATTTCAGCGACCCCCGGGAGGTGCCCCCGAGCAGATGTGCTGTGGAATGCCAGGAAAGAGAGAGGGGCATCCGTCGCACAGATCACCAAGCCCCGTGCCCAATGACAGACCAGACCAGGCCCGGCAGCAGAGCCTACAAAACCCGGCGACGGGAGTGAGGAGCCCAACGAACAATGGTGTTTCTACCACCAGCGGTGGGGCACAGAGGCCCGCCGCTGCAGACCACCCTGCAAATTCCCGGGAAACCCCCAGGCCCAGCCGCTGCCGATCGCTACGGCGGCTGGCCATCAGGACAGCCTCCTGTACATCTGGGACAAGCAGTCGAGACGCCGCTTTTTGGTCGACACCGGAGCGGACATCAGCGTCTTACCTCCAACGAGTTACGACACCCGCAACAGAGAACCGGGACCCACCCTAAGGGCCGCTAATGGCAGCACAATACGAACCTACGGCACCCGCACGGTGCGGCTACAGTTCAGCTCCAGCCGGTTCACGTGGGACTTCACACTGGCCGCCGTGGCCCAACCACTCCTGGGGGCGGATTTTCTACGAGCCCACAGCCTGCTGGTCGACCTGCAAGGGAAACGATTAGTCCACGCCAAGACTTTTCAAACGTTCTCCCTGGGTGAAGCACAGTTGCCATCCCCACACCTGGACTCCATCACGCTGTCCGACGATGAATTCACCAGGGTCCGGGCGGATTTCCCATCAGTACTGACGCCGCAGTTCACGGCAGCCATGCCCAGACACGGAGTACAGCAGCACATCCCGCCCCAGGGACCACCCCTCCACGCCCGTGCTCGAAGGCTTCCCCCGGACAAGCTCCGACTGGCGAAGGAGGAGTTCAAGAAGATGGAGGAATTGGGGATCATACGACGGTCCGACAGCCCATGGGCCTCCCCACTTCACATGGTGCCCAAAGCAACGGGGGGCTGGAGACCATGCGGTGACTACCGCAGACTGAACGAGGCTACAACGCCAGACCGCTACCCTGTGCCGCACATTCAAGACTTCGCAGCAAACCTGCACGGCGCAAGGATCTTTTCCAAGGTAGACCTCGTCTGGGGATACCATCAAATCCCTGTACATCCGGACGACATCCCCAAAACAGCACTTATCACCCCGTTTGGACTTTTCGAATTCCTCCGAATGCCATTTGGTCTAAAGAATGCCGCACAGACTTTCCAGCGGCTAATGGACGCGGTGGGATGCGACCTGGACTTTGCATTCATCTATTTGGACGACATCCTCATAGCCAGCAGTAGTCGGCAGGAGCATCTGTCCCACCTCCGCCAGCACTACTCCCGCCTGAGGGAATTCGGCCTTACAATCAATCCAGCCAAATGCCAGTTCGGACTCGATACCATCGACTTCCTGGGCCACAGGATTACTAAAGACGGGGCAACCCCGCTGCCCGCCAAGGTAGACGCGGTCGCAACTTACCCCGACCCAACGCAATCAAAGGCTTGATTGGTGGGTATTCGTGGGTATGGTGAATTTCTACCACCGTTTCCTCCCCTCAGCAGCCCGAACCATGCGCCCCTTGTTCACTCTAATGTCGGGTAAGGGCAAGGACATTACCTGGAACGAAGAGGCCGCAACCGCTTTCGTTAAAACCAAAGAAGCCTTGGCAAACGCCGCGATGCTAGTGCACCCCAGAACGGACGTTCCTACTGCCCTCACGGTGGACGCATCCAACACAGCAGTCGGTGGAGTGCTGGAACAACTCACCGAGGGTCGCTGGCAACCCCTGGCGTTCTTCAGCAAACACCTACGACCACCCGAACTCAAATACAGTGCTTTCGACCGGGAGCTATTGGCACTATACCTGGCAATCCGGCATTTCAGGTACTTCTTAGAAGGTAGGCCCTTCACCGCGTTCACAGACCACAAACCGCTTACCTTTGCGTTCACTAAGGTGTCCGACCCCTGGTCGTCCCGCCAGCAGCGACATCTGTCCTACATCTCCGAGTACACGACGGACATCCGGCATGTCTCTGGAAAGGACAACGTCGTGGCGGACCCACTTGCCAGACCTACTATACAGGCCCTGTCTCAGGGGGTGGACTATGCAGCGCTGGCAGAGGCACAGCAGGCAGACACTGAGATCCCCAGTTACAGGACTGCAGTCTCCGGTTTGCAGCTCCGAGACCTCCCCGTAGGCCCAGGTGAGAGGACCCTACTATGTGACGTAGCTACCGGCCAACCCCGCCCCGTCGTCCCAGCAGCCTGGCGCCGGCGGGTGTTTGAATCCATTCACAACTTAGCGCACCCCTCCATCAGGACAACTGTCCGGCTGGTCGCCAACAGGTTCGTGTGGCATGGACTGTGTAAACAGGTCAGTGAATGGGCCAAAACGTGTATGCAGTGCCAAACGGCCAAGGTGCAGCGGCACACCAAGGCTCCGCCGCAGCGGTTCAAACCCACCCGCCGGAGGTTCGACCACATCCATGTGGATATCGTGGGGCCCCTGCCAGTGTCACGAGGAGCGCGGTACCTCCTAACTATGATAGACCGGTTCACCAGATGGCCAGAGGCAGTCCCGCTCAGCGACATCACCTCCGAATCCTGCGCCCGAGCACTGATCGCTACCTGGGTAGCACGCTTCGGGGTACCAGCCCACATTACCTCCGACAGGGGCGCCCAGTTCACCTCCAGCCTGTGGTCGGCTATGGCCAGACTTTTAGGAACACAGCTACACCACACAACTGCCTACCACCCACAGTCGAACGGACTAGTGGAGCGTTTCCACCGTCACCTGAAATCGGCTCTCATGGCCCGCCTGGAGAGGCCTAACTGGGTGGACGAACTTCCCTGGGTCCTGTTCGTAATCCGCACGGTGCCCAAAGAGGATCTACACACCTCGTCGGCCGAGTTGGTGTACGGCGAGCCCCTGGTCGTCCCAGGAGAGTTCATACCAGCCCCAAGGGGGCAAGAGGAAGAACCCACAGCAGTCCTGGACAGACTACGGGAGAGGCTCGGTAACCTGGCCCCCATCCCCACTTCACAGCACGGACAGAGCCCGACCTGCGTACCCAAAGACCTGCAGAACTGTAAGTTTCTTTTTGTACGACGGGGCGGACACCGGGCCATTGAGGACGGCTTCATGAGGTGGTGTCCATCACGAAGGCCGTTCACCACCTCGGGCTCGTTACTGCCATCGAGGAGGGGCACAGGAGCCTGAAGGCCCACGCTCAACGTCTTAGGGACAGTTTCTCCCCCACCATCAGATTTCTTCATGGTCCATGAACACTGACGCTTATCTCTTTTCCCCATCCTGTCGTAGCGGCTGTTGTGACGCGTCTAGTGTGGTGGTGTAGTGGGTAGTGCTTGTCGCTCTCGCTTTCAGCTTCCGCCGCTGGCTAGTGGTCTCACGAAAAGGAGAGCTGAATGTGTCAGCACGCAGCCTCTTCAATAGTAATCCTCACGTCGTGCCTCCTCGCTGGCGACTCACACGCAAACTGAACTCCTCTCGGAGTCGGGCTGAACTACAGAGGACAGGCAGGAGGTCTGGCCCCTGTACACGTAGCACACAGGCCCACTGGTGCGTGGACACCCCTGGTGCTCGTAAACCAGATCCCCAGCTCCGGGTAAATAGCCCCACTGCCTCGTGGGCAGCCTCAGGGAGGGACAAAGTCTGCAGGAGTAAACCCAGACAGCAAATCCGGAGTGGAACCCCTAAGGCGGCTGGACTTCATTGAACATCCTCCCAGCAGCTCCTGCAGCCGAGCCGGTGCCAAACATATTGCTTCATAAGCTTTCCTTTGGACTACACCGGTGAGGCCAAGAGGGGGATCTTGGCAACTGGGGCATCTCAGGATCTCCATCCCTTCCAGCCAGGATTGTGATGGTGATAATCACTCATTGTCCTACCAGACAGACGGATGCCAACCACCAGAAACACGAGACAGTCTGCAGATGCTGGAAATCCAAAGCAACACACACAAAATGCTGGAGGAACTCAGCAAGTCAGGCAGCATCTGTGGAAAAGAGTGAACAGCCAACATTTTGGGCCGAGACTGTTCATCCAGTCTCGGTCTTGGCCATCAGATTTCTGAGCAGAAAATAAACCCATGAGCTCTTCCTCATTATTTCTGCTCATTTTTATATGTCCTTATTGTAATTTATAGTATCTATTATGTGGTGCACAGTACTGCTGCAAAACAACATATTTCGTGACGTGTCACTGATAATAAACCTTCAAAGTCAAACTTTGAAGCAAACCGTGTGCCTTTAAACCCAATGCACTCAGCAAAATTGGTACTTGTTTCTCATTGGCTGTTTTCATTTGCTTCAAGATACTGTTTCAATAGCTCAACATGCATGAGCCAGTTATCCGTTCCGTAATCGACCCCATCAATCTTCCTAACGTAGCCAGCCACTTCTGGTTTTTCTTAGTGATTACTATCACCCGCTACTTACTCTTTATGAACCCTGAATTCTTCCGTTTACGGCTTTTTAAAAAAAAAACTCCATCGTGTCTTCCCTCCCAAAGAATACGTGCTGCTCTTTATCCACATTGCTCTTGCTGTGTTTTATTTTAATTTGAACAGGTCGGTAGCTGCGCTGGGTTTGTTTTAAAAATACCTTGTCGCCAAAGTAACTTCAAAGCGTTAAATTAATTCAAAAGAAATGTGGGAGTCCAAAGATACATGTGTAACTTCATCTTTCCTTTAAGTGAGGCACACACACATCACATGGTAGCCTGATGATGTAAGCAATTCACGTCTTTATACACATAACCCGTAATTAATAATTTAAATGAACAAGAATGCTTAATCAAACAGCATATGCATATATATATATATATATATATATATATTTACACACACACACCAGATATCTGAAATGTTATTGAAATATATTGAAGGATAAGTCCTTCAGTAGTTTATCTGGTTGTAGCTCCATGGAAGCTTGTATGGCCTGACATGGACTGACATTTGTTAGAGGTAAAAAGTAAGGGAATATATAAAACTGATTTGTTAAGTGCATTTAACTGTCATGTGATGGAAAAGTACAGTGATTATACTCACATTTATACGGATGGTGTGAAGGAACCTGAAACAGGAGTGACAAGGTTTGGGGTGGTTATACCAGCAAAAGAAATTGGAATCAGTAGAAGAACATCTAATAAGTTAGGGGTGTTTACAGTGGAGATGCTGGCAGTGTTGGTTGCGTTACAATGGGTGCAGAAAGCCAGACAAGTCAAAGCATTCATATGCTCAGATTCATCCTCAGTTCTAGCAAGTTTAAGGTCTTTTCACACAAACAGTTGGCGAGATGTACTTTATCAAGTCCTTCAGTTAGTTGCAAGAATTGCAAATCAGGGAGGCCACGTAAAATTTCTATGGGTTCCAGCATATGTAGGGGTGAAGGGGAATGAGGGGGTGATAAGTTGGCAAAGAGGGTGTTAAAGAAAGAAAATATAGAAATGCTCATTAGTACCAGTAAAGCAGAGGTTAAGTGTGTAATCTGGGAAAAAAATCAACCAAATGTGGCAAGAAACGTGGGACAGGGAGGGGACAGGGAGGCATTTATATCAAATACAAACAAGTTTTGCGGGTACTAGGGTAGGTAATGGAAACAGAAGAGAGGACTAGGTTAATGCTGGGGCACTGTGCATTAAACAAAACATTGAAAATGACAGGGAAACACCAGACAGGATTGTGTGAGGAATGTCAGGAAGAGGAGTCAGTAGAACATGTAGTTCTGAGTTGCAGGAAGTATGGGATACAGAGAGAGATGATGAGAATTAATCTAAGGGAACTGGGAGTGCAGGAATTCACATTAAAAGGGTTGCTGGGCATGGGTGAGACAGCACAGGTCAGGGTATTTTTAGCTTTCTTAAGGGGTACAGAGGTCTTTTTTTATAGGATATGGCAGATAAGCAGGAATAGGGTACTAGGATGGCCAAAGATGGGAGGATAAAGTGTAGGTTAGGGTATGTGTGTGTGTGTGTGTGTGTGTGTGTGAAGGGATTTAGACTGTTACACACTCCAGAGCAAAAGGTGGCGCTAATGCACCATTAAGCTGGGTGCCAACCGCCATAAAACAAGACGGAGAAGAAGTAGTTATTGAAATATCAAATACACAATAGGTGCCCGAAAAGGGCCAGTGACATCATGAAGGATCCCACCCGCCCTGCTCACGGACTGTTTGTCCCTCTCCCATCCATGCAGCATCCATACCAGGGCCCACCAGACTGAAAAACAGTAACTTTCCTCAAGCAGTGAGTCTGATCAACACCTCCACCCACCAACCCCCCCCCCTCTACACCCCCCTCATTTCCTGTCAGAGTCACCTTAAGTACAGACACTCCTGTGCCTAGCGTCACTTTATGGACATGCAGTCAATCTCTGTAAATAAGCTATCTTACATTTTTATATTTATTGTGTTTTTTAACTATTATTATTTCTGTTTTTTCTGGTACTGCCTTGGATCTGGAGTAACAATTACTTCGCTCTCCACTAAACTGTGCAAGAAATTGCATTAAAAAATCTTGAACTTAGTGTCTATAGGAGTAAGAGACCAGGGGTGCAGACCGTGCTCTCCCCACCATGAAACACATCTATTCGGGACACGTACAAAGACAGGTGTGTAAAAAGGGCCCATTTGCACACTTAGATGACGGCGTAATGTAAAGATTTTTACTCCTCATGTGTATGAAGTAATAAAGTCAATTCAATTCAGTCTACAAGCAGCATCCATCATCAAGGACCCCACCATCCAGTCCCTGCTCTCTTCTCACTGCTGCCATCGGGAAGGAGGTACAGGAGCCTCAGGTCCCACCCCACGAGGTTCAGGAACAGTTGTTACCCCTGAGCCATCGTGGACGGAACATCAGGCCCCTGAGCCATCGTGAATAGATTCTGCAACACCGGAGTGGCCACTGCTGCTATGAGGACACGCAGTTCTCTTTTATTGTCATTTAGTAATGCATGCATTAAGAAATCATACAATTTGTTCCTCCAGAATGATATCAGAGAAACACAAGACCAACCAAGACTAAAAAAACTGACAAAAACCACATAATTATAACATATAGTTACAACAGTGCAAGCAATACCGTAATTTGATAAAAGAACAGACCATGGGCATGGTAAAAAGTCTCAAAGTCTCTTGAAAGTCCCATCATCTCACGCAGACGGTAGAATGAAGAGAAACTCTCTCCCTGCCATGAGCTTCCAGTGCCGCAAACTTGCCGATACAGCATCCTGGAAGCACCCGACCACAGTCCGACTCCGAATCCATCCGAAAACTTCGAGCCTCCGACCAGCCCTCTGACATCGAGCACCGAGCACCATTTCTGCCGAGCGCTTCGACCCCGGCCCCAGCAACAGGCAATAGGCAAAGCCGAGGATCTGGGGCCTTCCCCTCCGGAGATTCTCGATCGCACAGTAGCTGCGGCAGCGAAGCGGGCATTTCAGAAGTTTCTCCAGATGTTCCTCCGTGCTCCTCATGGCTGTCCCCATCAAATCAGGATTGTGCACGGCCCCTATTTAACAAATACGATATCGATTCAGAGCGGCCGCGCGCGTTGCATCATGCTGCCATCTTCTCCTCCTCCAGACCACGTCTCTCTTTGGGGGCTTTGCTGTTGTTGGTAAGGTGGGTGGTGGGAATGTGGCTTTATGCTGGAGTAGGTAGGGGGAGGGAGAGAAGTAATGATGTTTGTGTGGGGGGGGGGCTTACGTTTTTTTCCTGTCATTCGTTCTTTGGGGTTTTTTCTTCTGTCTCGAGGACGTCAGTGGAGAGTGAGAGTTTCAGGCTGTATGTTGTAAACACTCCCTGACTCTGGATGGAGCCGTTGAACTATTGAACAGTGAATTCGCTTTCAACCCCTGGACTCTGCAACTCCTCGTCTTGGTACTACTTACTTGTTTGCACAGTTTGACTTCTTTTATTTTGACATTGATTGTCAGTCCTTGTAATTTCTCATTTCTCTGCTCTACTGCGAATGCCTGCAAGAAAACGAATCTCAGGGTGGTATACGGTGGCATGGACAACCCTTGCTAATAAATTTACTTTGAACCTCGAACTTTGAACTTTCGCAGAATCCCTTCCGGTACCTTCCCCACTAACAACGTGCGGCTCACCGGCCTGTCGTTTCCCCAGCTTGTTGTTGCAGCCTCTGTTCGATACAGGCACAGCATTAGCTGCCCCCCACACCCCCCCACCCCATCTTCTGATAAACCACCCCCTGGTGAAGGATGATGCAAATGTCTCGGCTTTGATCTCGGGAATTTCTCTCTCCCACGATACCCGAGATGTCACTAAGCCGGGCCCTGGGGAGCGAGCCACCATTCTGTGCTCCTTTCCGTCAAGTTCAAAGTTCAAAGTATATTTACTGTGTCGTCAAAGTACCTACTGTGTCACCGTGTCACTACCCAGGATTCATCTTTTGCAGGCATTCACAGTAAAGCACACTACAATCAGTCAGTCCGTGGCCTCCCCTACTGTTGCAATGAGGCCACACTCAGGTTGGAGGAGCAACATCTGTCCGGGTAGCATCCAAACAGTTGGCATGAACATCGATTTCTCAAGCTTCTGGTAATTGCGCCCACCCCCTTCACCATTCCCCATTCCCTTTTCCCTCTTTCATCTTATCTCCTTACCTGCCCATCACTGCCTCAGGTGCTCCTACCCCTTCCCTTTCTCCCATGGTCTTCTACCCTCTATCAGATTCCCCCTTCTCCAACCCTTTATCTCTTTCATCAAACTTCCCAGTTCTTTACTTCACCTCCTCCCCCTCTCCCAGTTTCACCTATCACCTGGATAACAGGGCGCAAATCTCTGTCTCACAGTTCCAGCGAGGCAGGAGTTTGATCGCAAACCCCCAGTTCTGTGCATGTGTTTGTGGGTGGGAGGGGTGCTCTGTGTATCTCTGTGTCTCTGTCTGACACTGTTTATATCTGTGTGTGTGCGTGTGAGATAATGACCCACTGCTAATTATCCCTGGTGTGAAGGGGTGTGATTGAATCCACAGGATGGAAACAGGAAATTGGGGAGAACAGGGAAAATCAGTTGTTGGTGGGGGTGGGGGTTTCACCAGGAGCTGACATGAGCTCAAAGGGCCGTACAGTTTCCCTCTGCATATAAGGCAATAAGAGCTGTGGGATGAGGCATGGTGTAGGGGGATAAGATAATCCTGGGGAATTTGCCCAAGGGCTTGCTTTCTCTCTCTCTCTCCCATCTTCTCTCTCTCTCTCTCTCTCTCTCTTTCTTTCTCTCTCTCTCCCTCCCTCTCCCTTTCTCTCTCTCCCCCACTTTCTTTCTCTCTCTCTCTCCCTCCCTCTCTCTCCCCCACTCTCTCTCTCTCTCTTTCTCTCTCCGTCTATCTGTATCCCTCTCTCCCCCCCGCTTTTCCCTGCCTCCCCACTCTCTCTCTCCCTGCACTTCTCACTCTTCTCTCTCTTCCCTTCCCTCTCTCCCTACTCCTCTCCCTCCCCCACACCCCAACTCTATCTGTCTCTCCTTCCTTCCCTCAGCCTACTTACCTCTTTACCTCCCTTCTTGTATCTCTCTCTCCCTCATCCATCTCTCTATCTATCCACCTATCAATCAGTCTATCTGTCGGTCTATCTATCAATCTATCTCTCTATCACTCTCTATCTATCTATCCCTCTATCTGTCTGTTAGTCTCTGTCTATATCTGCCTACCTATCTGTCTGTATATCTATCTATCTGTCTGTATGTCTGTCTATCTATCTGTATATCTATTATCTCTCTATCTAATCACTCCATCCCTCCCTGCTCTGCCACTAATAGGGAGGCTGCCCCTTTAAATTCCATTCCGCGGCCCCAGGGGAGGCGGGCCCCTCCCCACACCCTCGCCACCGATTGGCCGAGCCGGCCGCCGCTCAGCGGCGGGGGTCGACAGCCGGCATTGTGACGTCATTTTGCCGCACAGCTCTGCTCGTTTGCATGTTTAAAGGGGCCGGCGGCGCGCTGCAACGGCGGGGAAGAGGGGAGACGGCGGACACATATAGACCCTCACCCGGGAGACCGGCTGCTTCTGCAGAGGCCGGGAGGCGATAAGATAACGCGTGAAGCACCCCACAGGAGTCAATGCAATCGGGCAGAGGGCGCAGCCTCAGCCGGCAGTGACAGAAACGAGATTTAATCTGCATTGAGGAGAGAAAAATAACCCCAGCGAGAGGATGAGGTTGCACATCTGGGCAGCGGTCGCCTGCTCGCTGGTGGCGGCGGCTGTCTGCACCAAAGGTGGGTCCGAGCAGGCCAGGCCGACTAGGGGAAGACGCAGGGAGTTCGGGGGTGGGGGCGGCGGTTTTGGGCAAGTGGAGGTGTGGTGGTGGGGAGCGGGTGTAGGGGAAGGCTGCTAGGCCAGGCTGCAGGAGGAGAGGGGACGCAGGGCTGCGCAGATGCTGAAGGGAGGGAGGCAGCGTTGGAGAGGATGGTTTCTCCAGACGGGGGAGGGATGGAGGTCTCTCCAGATGTGGGGGAGAGATGGATGTCTCTGCAGATGTGGGGGAGGGATGGTCCATTCAGAATTGGGAGGGAGGGGATGAGGTCTCTCCAGAGGTGGGGGAGGGATGGTCCATTCAGAATTGGAAGGGAGGGGGATGATGTCTCTGCAGATGTGGGGGAGGGAGGGGCAGATATCTCTCCAGATGTAGGATGGAGAGAGGGATGGATGTGGGAGGTAAGATGGTTCTTCCAGATGTGGGAAGGTCCATGCAGAACTGGGAGGGAGGGGTTGTCCATCCAGCCAGATGTGGAATGGAGACCTCTCTAGATGAGGGAAGGAAGATCCATTCAGTTGTGGGGTGATGGATAGTCCCTGGATGTGGGAGAGATATGAGGGAGAGAGGAGCGGTCCATCCAGATTTGGAGGGGGGGGGTGGAGGTCTCTCCAGATGTGTGATAGTGGTTTCTCCAGATGTGGAAGCGAGGGGGCCGTTCCACCCGGATGAGGGGTGGCCTCTCCAGCTGCAGCAGGAAGGATATGTTCGATTTAGCCTGGGGAAGGAGAGGATGGAGATCTCTCCAGATGCGGGAAGGAGGGTGAGAGTTCTTTCCAGATGTGGGAGAAGTGTGGTTAATCTGGAAAGAGGGATGGAGGCCTCTCTGTTCAGGGGAGGGGTGGTCCTCCCCGATGTGGGAGAGAGGGATAGAGATCTGTCCAGATGTGGGAGGGAAGAATAGTGGGAGATAAAAGCAGGACTCTGCAAGTATGGCAGAGAAGGTTGGGAGTGTCTCTGGGTGTGTGTGAGAGAGACGGTGTGGGGGGGGGTCTCCCCATCTGTGGGTGAGGGAGGTGTACTTCAGTAATGTATCTCCTCCTGTCCTGGTTCCTCCCTCCCTCACCCCCTCCTCCTCTCCCTCCCTCACCCCTCCTCCTCTCCCTCCCTCATCCCCTTCTCCTCTCCCTCCCTCACCCTCACCTCCTCTCCCTCCCTCATCCTCACCTCCTCTCCCTCCCTCACCCCCTCCTTCTCTCCCTCCCTGTCACCAACGGCACATTCACTCTACCCTCTAACCTCGTCCTTCAATTATCGACCCTCATTCCCCTTCCTCTTTCTCTGTCTTACCTTCCTTTCCCATTCTCCATCTCCCTCTTCTCCGAATCACCTTTCTCCCCTCCCTCGCTCTACTAACATTCCTCTCCCTCACTCCCCTTCATGCTCACTTGCTCTCTATCTCCCCTTCACTATCCTCTCCTCTTCGTTCCTGCCTGTGCCCTCACCCTCCCTCTCTCCAACTTCCCCCTCTCCCCTCCCACTCCCACTCTCACACTGCCTCATGTCTTCCTCCCCTTCCTCTCTCCCCTTCTCCTTCTCACTTTCTCCCCCTCCCTCGTCCCTCTGCCCACTCTCCAACTCTCACACTCCACTCTCTGTCTCCTTCCTCTTTCTCCCATCCCCTCCCTCTTCCCTTCCTCATCCCCTCCCTCTTCCTCATCCTCTTCCTTTCCTCATCCCCTCCCTCTTCCCTTCCTCATCCCCTCCCTCTTCCTCATCCTCTTCCCTTCCTCATCCCCTCCCTCTTCCCTTCCTCATCCCCTCCCTCTTCCTCATCCCCTCCCTCTTCCTCATCCCCTCCCTCTTCCCTTCCTCATCCCCTCCCTCTTCCCTTCCTCATCCCCTCCCTCTTCCCTTCCTCATCCCCTTCCTCATCCCCTTCCTCATCCCCTTCCTCATCCCCTCCCTCATCCCCTCCCTCTTCCCTCCCTCTTCCCTCCCTCTTCCCTCCCTCAACCCCTCCCTCTTCCTCATCCCCTTCCTCTTCCCTTCCCCTCCCTGTTCCCATCCCCTCCCTCCTCTTCTCTGTCCCCCCTTCTTCCCTCACTGCCTCTCCCCCTCACTCTGTCCTCCCCCTCCCTGCACTCTGCTTCCCTCTCTCCATTCTCTTTTCTCCCTCCTTCCTTCTTCACCCTTTCCCTCTCCACCCTCCTTCCCCACTCCCCCTTCCCTCTCTCCCCTCCCCCCTGCTCCCCCCCTCCTGCTCTGCTGCCTGCCCCTGCCCCTACACCCCCAGCCAACAAGCACAAGCCATGGATCGAGGCCGAGTACCAGGGGATCGTGATGGAGAACGATAAGACAGTGCTTCTCAACCCCCCACTCTTCGCCATCGACAAGGACGCCCCGCTCCGCTACGCAGGTGAGTGGGTGGTCCCGGTGGAGAGGGATTCACTCCAGTGTCACCCTCTGAGGGTTGGTAGGACACCTGGGACTGACGGAAGTGTCTGTTGGGGGGTGGGGTTAACTGGTGTCAGTGTGGAGTGCAGGACTGGGTCATCCTGCATCCTACTTTGTCGGGGGGTTTGTGAGGGTCAACAATTGGCGACCGGAGTGGATCCATAAGAAAATGGACTGGATCAGAGAGAATCCGGACCGGATCAGTGAGAAACTGGACCGGATCACTGAGAAACTGGACTAGATCAGTGAGAAACTGGACCGGATCAGGAAGAAACACGAGACAATCTGCAGATGCTGCAAATCCAAAGCAACACGCACAAAATGCTGGAGGAACTCAGCAGGTCAGGCAGCATCTGTGGTAAGGAGTAAACAGTCGACGTTTCAGGCCAAGACCATTCAGCAGGACGCTGATTTAGGCCCAAAATGTTGACTGCCCTCATTTCCCGGATGCTGCCTGGCCTGCTGACTTCGTCCAGCATTTTGTGTGTGCAGGTCAGTGAGAAACAGGGCCAGGTGAGAGAGAATCCGGGCTGGCTTATAGTCGCTCTGGACCAGAATAGGGTGATACCAGACCAAACCATGGTGATACCGGACCAAACCATGGTGATACCGGACTGGAACATGGAGATACCAGACCGGATCACGGTGATACTGGACCGGTTCACGGTGATACTGGACCGGATCATGGTGATACTGGACTGGATCATGAAGATACCAGACTAGATCATGGTGATACCAGACTGGATCACGGTGATACTGCACTGGTTCATGGTGATATCAGACTAAACCACGGTGATACTGGACTGGATCATGAAGATACCTGACTAGATCATGGTGATAACGGACTGGTTCATGGTGATATCAGACTTTGACGTGGACCCGCCGGACAGCACAATGAGCACAGTGGACTGGGGTCATGGATTTACATGACTGGATTATGGAGAAATTAGACTTGATTATGCAGATACCGGACTGGATCATGAACTCACCGGACCGGACCATGGGGCAATCAGATCTGATTATACAGATACTGGACTGGATCATGAACTCACCGGACCGGACCATGGGGCAATCAGATCTGATTATACAGATACCGGACTGGATCAGGGACTCACTGGACCGGACCATGGGGCAATCTGATCTGATTATACAGATACCGGACTGGATCAGAGACTCACCGGACCGGACCATGGGGCAATCAGATCTGATTATACAGATACCGGACTGGATCAGGGACTCACTGGACCGGATCATGGGACAATCAGATCTGATTATACAGATACCGGACTGGATCAGAGACTCACCGGACCGGATCATGGGGCAATCAGATCTGATTATACAGATACCGGACTGGATCGGAGACTCACCGGACCGGATCATGGGACAATCAGATCTGATTATACAGATACCGGACTGGATCAGAGACTCACCGGACCGGATCATGGGGCAATCAGATCTGATTATACAGATACCGGACTGGATCGGAGACTCACTGGACCGGACCATGGGGCAATCAGATCTGATTTTGCAGATTCCGGACTGGATCGTGGAGCTACCCAACTGGATCGTGGGCACAGTGGACTGGAACATGAAGATACTACACTGGGTAATGGAGATATGGAACTGTCTCATGGAGATGCCAGACTGGATTATAGAGATACTGGACCGGATCACGAACAAACTGGACTGGATTATGGAGACCAAGGACCGGATTGTGGAGACACCAGTCACAATCGAGCGAAAATCTGAAGGTGCTGGAATTCCAAAGCAACACACACAAAATGCTGGAGGAACTCAGCAGGTCAGGCAGCATCTGTGGGAAAAAGAGTACAGTCGACATTTCGGGCCGAGACCCTTCGGCAGGACTGGGGAAGAGAAGCATCACCATTTCCCGTCCCCTTTCCCCTCCCTCACCTTCCCTCCCTCTGGTGCTCCTCCCCCCTTTTCTTTCTTCAATTATCTTCTGTCTTCTCCCGTCAGGCTCCCCGAGCTCCAGCCCCTTATCGCCTTTCACCAATCAACGTCCCAGCTCCTTGCTTCATCCCTTCCCCTCCAGGTCTGCCCCATCACCTTGTGTCTCCCTCCCCCAAACTTTTAAATCCACTCCTCACAGACGAGAAAATCTGCAGATGCTGGAAATCTGAGTAAAGGCTGATTTATACTTGTGCGTAGTAGCCTACACAAGTAGGCTATGCTGTTGTGAGCATTTATATTTGTGCGTTGGTGTGTCTGCATCACTCTGCAATTCACCACCAAGACGCTAGCTGGTGGTGGGGTTTCTATGCCACTGTGTATGAAACTCAACACGAAGAAACTCAAACTTCAAACAATGGTGACTGAACCTGAAGGAGGGTGAATTTTCTGTGCTTGTCCGGCCACTGAGAGACATGGACGAGGAAATGCATTTCAAATATTTTCGGATGTCGGCAGGTAGATTTGACAATTTGGTTCATCGTCTCCAACCATTTATTTCACATCGGTGTACGCACAGTATACTCAGAGACTGGCAATCACCATTCGAGTTTTAGCTTCGGGTGGAAGTCAACAGGCTGTAGCAGCTAGCTACAGACTGGCGTCGTGCACAGGGTCCTCCATAATTTCGGAGGTCTGTGAAGCTTTATGGAAAGCATTGCAGCCAGAGTTCCTTCCCTGTCCTTCAGTCGCCCAACGGGAAGCTATTGCAGCGTAGGAGGGAATGCGATGCTACCAGGCGGACCAATCACAGTTGTTACGGTCTGCACCACTGCGGCATGTAGTTACATTTTGGGAGGGGTGTGCGTCAGGCTATGGCATAGGGTTCGGCATAGGGTACGTGGCTACGCCGTACCTACGGCGTTGATGTGACACACAAGTATAAATCGGCCTTATTGCACACAAGATGCTGGAGGAACTGCAGCCAGCAGCCATGGCAAAGGCACAGTCAACCCTTCGTGAGGACTGGAGTAGATTCAGAAGGTGTGGGGGGTGGGGTGGAGGGGAGAGAAACACCAGGCGACAGGTGAGACTTGGAGGGGCAGGGTGGTGAAGCAAAGAGCTGGGAAGTGGATTGGTTAAAGAGACGGAAGGCCGTGGAAGAAAGAAAAGAGGGGGAGGAGCAACGGGGGGGGGAGCAAGGTGAAAGGGAAAAGGGAATGGGGAATGGTGAAGGGGGTGGGGGCAATTACCAGAAGCTCGAGAAATGGATGTTCATGCCAACTGGTTGGATGCTACCCAGACAGATGTTGCTCCTCCAACCTGAGTGTGGCGTCATTGCAACAGTAGATGAGGCCATGGACTGACATGTCAGAATGGGAATGGGAAGCAGAGTTGAATTGGGTGGCCACTGGGAAATCCTGCTTTTTCTGGCAGAGGGAGCATAGGTGCTCAGTGAAGTGGTCTCCCAATTTTCATTGGGTCTCTGATATACAGGAGGCCACACCAGGAGCACCGGATACAGTAGATGGCCCCGACAGACTTACAGGTGAAGTGTCAGCTCACCTGGAAGGACTGTGTGGGGCCCTGAATGGTAGTGAGGGAGGAGGTGTAGGGGAAGTTGTGACTCTTGTTCCACTTGCAAGGGTAAATGCCAGGAGGAGATCAGTGGGGAGGGACGACTGGACAGGGAGTTGTGTCGGGAGTGATCCCTGTGGAAAGTGGGGGGGTTGTGGGGGAGGGAATGATTTACTTGGTGGTGGGATCACGCTGGAACTGGCAGAAGTGATGTAGAATTATGTGCTGTATACGAAAGCAGGTGGGGTGGTAGGTGAGGGAAAAGGAACTCTATCCCTGGTGTGGCGGCGGGAGGATGGGGTGAGGGCAGATGTGTGCGAAATGGAAGAGATGCGGGTGAGGGCAGCATTGATGGAGGAGGAAGGGAAACCCTTTTCTTTGAAGGAGGAAGACATCTCAGTAGTTCTGGAATGAAAAGCCTTACCCTGAGAGCAGATGCGGTGGAGACGGAGGAATTGAGAGAAGGGGATGGTGTTTTTATAAATAGCAGGGTGGGAAGACGTATAGTCCAGGTAGCTGTGAGATTCTGTGGGTTTGTTAAGCTGTCTCCAGAGACAGAGACAGAGAGAGATCGAGAAAATCTACTCCTTGGCTTTTTTTCCCCTCCAGTCCTGCTGAAGGGTCTCGACCTGAAATGTCGACTGTACTCTTTTCCATGGATGCTGCCTGGCCTGCTGAGTTCCTCCAGCATTTTGTGTGTGTTGTGGAGGTACCAGAGCGACCAAAGAGATACCGGACTGGATCATAACAACACTGGACTGGATCATGAACTCACCGGACTGAAACCAACACACTAGACTGGATCATGGAGATACCGGACTGGAACATGGAGCTACCGGACTGGATCATGGAGATACCGGACTAGAACACGGAGCTACCGGACTGGAACACGGAGCTACCGGACTGGATCATGGAGCAACCAGACTGGATCATGACAACAGTGGACTGGAACATGAACTCACCAGACTGAAACCAACACACTAGACTGGATCATGGAGATACCAGACTGGATCATGGAGATACCGGACTGGATCATGGAGATACTGGACTGGATCATGGAGATACCAGACTGGAACACAGAGCTACCGGACTGGATCATGACAACAGTGGACTGGAACATGAACTCACCAGACTGAAACCAACACACTAGACTGGATCATGGAGATACCGGACTGGAACACAGAACTACCGGACTGGATCATGACAATAGTGGACTGGAACATGAACTCACCAGACTGAAACCGACACACTTGACTGGTTCAAGGAGATACCGGAGTGGATGGGACTGGTACCGACCAGACAGGGACAGGGAGTGGCCAGAATGGACTCTGGACTGGACATGATCAGGAGGCAAATGAAATGGATTTGATTATTTTATGACTGTTTGGCAGGTAAGGGTATGGGACTGGAGCAACTGGACTGGATCAGGGTGTGATGGATTGGACTGGTACCCACACGGACCAGATTATGATGTGACGGATTGGACTGGTACACACCCGGACTGGATTATGATGTGATGCAATGGACTGGTACACACCCGGACTGGATTATGATGTGATGCAATGGACTGGTACACACCCGGACTGGATTATGATGTGATATGGATTGGACTGGTACACACCCGGACTGGATTATGATGTGATGGATGGGATTGGTACACACACGGACTGGATTATGATGTGATGGATGGGACTGGTACACACACGAACTGGATTATGATGTGATCGCTGGGACTGGTACACACCCGGACTGGATTAGGATGTGATGGATGGGACTGGTACACACCCGGACTGGATTATGATGTGATGGATGGGATTGGTACACACCCGGACTGGATTATGATGTGATGGATGGGACTGGTACACACCCGGACTGGATTATCATGTGATGGATGGGACTGGTACACACCCGGACTGGATTAGGATGTGATGGATGGGACTGGTACACACCTGGACTGGATTATGATGTGATGGATGGAATGGTACACACCTGGACTGGATTAGGATGTGATGGATGGGATTGGTACACACCCGGACTGGATTATGTGATGGATGGGACTGGTACACACCCGGACAGGATTATGATGTGATGAATTGGATGGGTACGCACCCGGACAGGATGATGATGTGATGGATGGGACTGGTATGCACCCGGACTGGATTATGATGTGACGGATTGGACTGGTACACACGCGGACTGGATTATCATGTGATGGATGGGACTGGTACACACACGGACTGGATTATGATGTGATGGATGGGACTGGTACACACCCGGACTGGATTCGGATGTGATGGATGGGACTGGTACACACCCGGACTGGATTAGGATGTGATGGATGGGACTGGTACACACCCGGACTGGATTATGATGTGATGGATGGGACTGGTACACACCCGGACTGGATTATGATGTGATGGATGGGACTGGTACACACCCGGACTGGATTATGATGTGACGGATGGAATGGTACACACCCGGACTGGATTAGGATGTGATGGATGGGACTGGAACGCACCCGGACAGGATGATGATGTGATGGATGGGACTCGTACACACCCGGACTGGATTAGGATGTGATGGATGGGACTGGTACACACCTGGACTGGATTGTGATGTGATGGATGGGACTGATACGCACCCGGACAGGATTATCATGTGATGGATGGGACTGGTACACACACGGACTGGATTATGATATGATCGCTGGGACTGGTACACACCCGGACTGGATTAGGATGTGATGGATGGGACTGGTACACACCCGGACTGGATTATCATGTGACGGATGGGACTGGTACACACCCGGACTGGATTAGGATGTGATGGATGGGACTGGTACACACCCGGACTGGATTAGGATGTGATGGATTGGACTGGTACACACACGGACTGGATTATGATGTGATCGCTGGGACTGGTGCACACCCGGACTGGATTAGGATGTGATGGATTGGACTGGTACACACCCAGACTGGATTATGATGTGATGGATGGGACTGGTACACACCCGGACTGGATTATGTGATGGATGGGACTGGTACACACCCGGACAGGATTATGATGTGATGAATTGGATGGGTACGCACCCGGACAGGATGATGATGTGATGGATGGGACTGGTATGCACCCGGACTGGATTATGATGTGACGGATTGGACTGGTACACACGCGGACTGGATTATCATGTGATGGATGGGACTGGTACACACACGGACTGGATTATGATGTGATGGATGGGACTGGTACACACCCGGACTGGATTCGGATGTGATGGATGGGACTGGTACACACCCGGACTGGATTAGGATGTGATGGATGGGACTGGTACACACCCGGACTGGATTCGGATGTGATGGATGGGACTGGTACACACCCGGACTGGATTATGATGTGATGGATGGGACTGGTACACACCCGGACTGGATTATGATGTGACGGATGGAATGGTACACACCCGGACTGGATTAGGATGTGATGGATGGGACTGGAACGCACCCGGACAGGATGATGATGTGATGGATGGGACTGGTACACACCCGGACTGGATTAGGATGTGATGGATGGGACTGGTACACACCTGGACTGGATTGTGATGTGATGGATGGGACTGATACGCACCCGGACAGGATTATCATGTGATGGATGGGACTGGTACACACACGGACTGGATTATGATATGATCGCTGGGACTGGTACACACCCGGACTGGATTAGGATGTGATGGATGGGACTGGTACACACCCGGACTGGATTATCATGTGACGGATGGGACTGGTACACACCCGGACTGGATTAGGATGTGATGGATGGGACTGGTACACACCCGGACTGGATTAGGATGTGATGGATTGGACTGGTACACACACGGACTGGATTATGATGTGATCGCTGGGACTGGTGCACACCCGGACTGGATTAGGATGTGATGGATTGGACTGGTACACACACGGACTGGATTATGATGTGATCGCTGGGACTGGTGCACACCCGGACTGGATTAGGATGTGATGGATGGGACTGGTACACACCCGGACTGGATTAGGATGTGATGGATGGGACTGGTACACACCCGGACTGGATTAGGATGTGATGGATGGGACTGGTGCACACCCGGACTGGATTATGATGTGATATGGATTGGACTGGTACACACCCGGACTGGATTATGATGTGATGGATGGGACTGGTACACACCCGGACTGGATTATGATGTGATGGATTGGATGGGTACACAGCCGGACTGGATTATGATGTGATGGATTGGATGGGTACGCACCCGGACTGGATTATGATGTGAATGGATTGGATGGGTACGCACCCGGACAGGATGATGATGTGATGGATGGGACTAGAACGCACCCGGACTGGATTGTGAATTGGCGGTTTGTATGGTTCCCGCTGGATCGGGTCAGGGTTTGACAGATCAAATTCAGATTAATGTATTGAAACGTACAGTGCCAAGTCATGTCAGGAAGTGAATGGTCCTGTACCCTGGTGAGAGAGTCTAAGACCAAAGGAGACAGCCTCAGAATAAGGGTCCCTTTTAGAAAGGATATGAGGAGGAATTTCTTCAGCAAGAGAGAAGTGAATCTTTGGAATTCTTTGTCACAGCGGCTGTGGAGGCCAATTCTTTATATATACTTAATGCAGAGTTTGATAGATTCTTGACTGGTGGAGGGATACAGGGAGAAGGCAGGAGACTGCGGTTCAGAGGAAAATTGGATCAGGTGTTATGAAATGGTGAGACAGACTCGATGGGCCAAATGGCTTAACTTTGCTGCTGTATCGTATGGTCTGATGATATATTGAACTGTGTCACTTGCGTGCACAGCCAACACAACCTGGGGATGTGCTGACCCTGGGGGTGTGTGACTGGATGGTGTGGGGGGTGTGGGGATGTGCTGGGGAAGGGGGTGTGAGACGGGATGGTGTGGGGATGTGCTGACCCTGGGGGTGTGTGACAAGATGGTGTGGGGGGTGTGGGGATGTGCTGACCCTGGGGGTTTGAGACGGGATGGAGTGGGGGTGTGGGGATGTGCTGGGGAAGGGGGTGTGTGACGGGATGGTGTTGGGGGTGTGGGGATGTGCTGGGGAAGGGGGTGTTTGACGGGATGATGTGGGGGTTGTGGGGATGTGCTGACCCTGGGGGTTTGAGACGGGATGGTGTGGGGATGTGCTGACCCTTGGGGTGTGAGACGGGACGGTGTGGGGGGTGTGGGGATGTGCTGATCCTGGGGTGTGTGACAGGATGGTGTGGGGGGTGTGGGGATCTGCTGACCCTGGGTGTGTGTGACGGGATGGTGTGGGGGGTGTGGGGATCTGCTGACCCTGGGTGTGTGTGACGGGATGGTGTGGGGGGTGTGGGGATGTGCTGACCCTGGGGGTGTGTGACGGGACGGTGTGGGGGGTGTGGGGATGTGCTGGGGAAGTGGGTGTGTGACGGGATGGTGTGGGGGGTGTGGGGATGTGCTGACCCTGGGGGTGTGAGACGGGACGGTGTGGGGGGTGTGGGGATGTGCTGATCCTGGGGTGTGTGACGGAATGGTGTGGGGGGTGTGGGGATGTGCTGACACTGGGGGTGTGTGACGGGATGGTGGGGGTGTGGGGATGTGCTGACCTTGGGGGTGTGTGACGGGATGGTGTGGGGGGCGTGGGGATGGTGTGGGGGGTGTGGGGATGTGCTGGGGAAGGGGGTGTGTGATGGGATGGTGTGGGGGGTGTGGGGATGTGCTGACCCTGGGGGTGTGTGACGGGACGGTGTGGGGGGTGTGGGGATGTGCTGGGGAAGTGGGTGTGTGACGGGATGGTGTGGGGGGTGTGGGGATGTGCTGACCCTGGGGGTGTGAGACGGGACGGTGTGGGGGGTGTGGGGATGTGCTGATCCTGGGGGTGTGTGACGGGATGGTGTGGGGGGTGTGGGGATGTGCTGACCCTGGGGGTGTGTGACGGGACGGTGTGGGGGGTGTGGGGATGTGCTGGGGAAGTGGGTGTGTGACGGGATGGTGTGGGGGGTGTGGGGATGTGCTGACCCTGGGGGTGTGAGACGGGACGGTGTGGGGGGTGTGGGGATGTGCTGATCCTGGGGTGTGTGACGGAATGGTGTGGGGGGTGTGGGGATGTGCTGACACTGGGGGTGTGTGACGGGATGGTGGGGGTGTGGGGATGTGCTGACCTTGGGGGTGTGTGACGGGATGGTGTGGGGGGCGTGGGGATGGTGTGGGGGGTGTGGGGATGTGCTGGGGAAGGGGGTGTGTGATGGGATGGTGTGGGGGGTGTGGGGATGTGCTGACCCTGGGGGTGTGTGACGGGACGGTGTGGGGGGTGTGGGGATGTGCTGGGGAAGTGGGTGTGTGACGGGATGGTGTGGGGGGTGTGGGGATGTGCTGACCCTGGGGGTGTGAGACGGGACGGTGTGGGGGGTGTGGGGATGTGCTGATCCTGGGGGTGTGTGACGGGATGGTGTGGGGGGTGTGGGGATGTGCTGACCCTGGGGGTGTGTGACGGGACGGTGTGGGGGGTGTGGGGATGTGCTGGGGAAGTGGGTGTGTGACGGGATGGTGTGGGGGGTGTGGGGATGTGCTGACCCTGGGGGTGTGAGACGGGACGGTGTGGGGGGTGTGGGGATGTGCTGATCCTGGGGTGTGTGACGGAATGGTGTGGGGGGTGTGGGGATGTGCTGACACTGGGGGTGTGTGACGGGATGGTGGGGGTGTGGGGATGTGCTGACCTTGGGGGTGTGTGACGGGATGGTGTGGGGGGCGTGGGGATGGTGTGGGGGGTGTGGGGATGTGCTGGGGAAGGGGGTGTGTGATGGGATGGTGTGGGGGGGGGTGGGAATGTGCTGACCCTGGGGGTCTGTGATGGGATGGTGTGGGGGGTGTGGGGATGTGTTGACCCTGGGGGTGTGAGACGGGACGGTGTGGTGGATTTGGGGATGTGCTGACCCTGGGCATGTGTGACGGGATGGTATGGGGGGGTGTGGGGATGTGCTGACCCTGGGGGTGTGTGACGTGATGGTGTGGGGGGTGTGGGGATGTGATGACCCTAGGGGGGGTGTGACGGGATGGCATGGGGGGTGTGGGGATGTGCTGACCCTGAGGGTGTGAGACGGGATGGTGTGGGGATGTGCTGACCCTGGGGGTATGTGACGGGATGGTGTAGGGGGTGTGGGGATGTGCTGACCCTGGGGGTGTGTGACGGGATGGTGTGGGGGGTGTGGGGATGTGCTGACCCTGGGGGTGTGTGACGGGATGGTGTGAGGGGTGTGGGGATGTGCTGGGGAAGGGGGTGTGAGACGGGATGGTGTTGGGGGTGTGGGTATGTGCTGGGGAAGGGGGTGTGAGACGGGACGGTGTGGGGGGTGTGGGGATGTGCTAACCCTGGGGGTGTGTGACGGGATGGTGTGGGGGGTGTGGGGATGTGCTGACCCTGGGAGTGTGAGACAGGATGGTGTGGGGGGTGTGGGGATGTGCTGACCCTGGGGATGTGTGACGGGATGGTGTGGGGGGTGTGGGGATGTGCTGACGCTGGGGATGTGTGACGGGATGGTGTGGGGGGTGTGGGGATGTGCTGGGGAAGGGGGTGTCTGACGGGATGGTGTGGGGGGTGTGGGGATGTGCTGGGGAAGGGGATGTGTGACGGGATGGTGTGGGGGTGGTGTGGGGATGTGCTGACCCTGGGGGTGTGAGACGGGATGGTGTGGGGGGTGTGGGGATGTGCTGACACTGGGGATGTGTGACGGGATAGTGTGGGGGGAGTGGGGATGTGCTGACCCTGGGGGTGTGTGACGGGATAGTGTGGGGGGAGTGGGGATGTGCTGACCCTGGGGGTGTGTGACGGGATAGTGTGGGGGGAGTGGGGATGTGCTGACCCTGGGGGTGTGTGACGGGAAGGTGTGAGGGGTGTGGGGATGTGCTGGGGAAGGGCGTGTGTGACGGGATGGTGTGGGGGGTGTGGTGATGTGCTGACCCTGGGGGTGTGTAATGGGATGGTGTAGGGGGTGTGGGGCTGTGCTGACCCTAGGGGTGTGAGACGGGATGGTGTGGGGATGTGCTGACCCTGGGGGTGTGAGACGGGACGGTGTGGGGGTTGTGGGGATGTGCTGACCCTGGGGGTGTGTGACGGGATGGTGTGGGGGGTGTGGGGATGTGCTGACCCTGGGATGTGTGACGGGATGGTGTGGGGGGTGTGGGGATGTGCTGACCCTGGGGATGTGTGACGGAATGGTGTGGGGGGTGTGGGGATGGGCTGATACTGGGGGTGTGTGATGGGATGGTGTGGGGGGTGTGGGGATGTGCTGGGGAAGGGCGTGTGTGATGGGATGGTGTGGGGGGTGTGGGAATGTGCTGACCCTGGGGGTGTGAGACGGGATGGTGTGGGTAGTGTGGGGCTGTGCTGACCCTGGGGGTGTGTGATGGGATAGTGTGGGGGGTGTGGGGATGTGCTGACCTGGGGGTGTGAGACGGGATGGTGTGGGGGGTGTGGGGATGTGCTGACCCTGGGGATGTGTGACGGGATGGTGTGGGGGGTGTGGGGATGTGCTGACCCTGGGGTTGTGTGACGGGATGGTGTGGGGGTGTGGGGATGTGCTGGGGAAGGGGGTGTGTGACGGGATGGTGTTGGGGGTGTGGGGATGTGCTGGGGAAGGGGGTGTTTGACGGGATGATGTGGGGGTTGTGGGGATGTGCTGACCCTGGGGGTTTGAGACGGGATGGTGTGGGGATGTGCTGACCCTTGGGGTGTGAGACGGGACGGTGTGGGGGGTGTGGGGATGTGCTGATCCTGGGGTGAGTGACGGGATGGTGTGGGGGGTGTGGGGATCTGCTGACCCTGGGGGTGTGTGACAGGATGGTGTGGGGGGTGTGGGGATGTGCTGACCCTGGGATGTGTGACGGGATGGTGTGGGGGGTGTGGGGATGTGCTGACCCTGGGGATGTGTGACGGAATGGTGTGGGGGGTGTGGGGATGGGCTGATACTGGGGGTGTGTGACGGGATGGTGTGGGGGGTGTGGGGATGTGCTGGGGAAGGGGGTGTGTGACGGGATGGTGTGGGGGGTGTGTGGATGTGCTGGGGAAGGTGGTGTGTGACGGGATGGTGTGGGGGGTGTGGGGATGTGCTGACCCTGGGGTTTGAGACGGGATGGTGTGGGGATGTGCTGACCCTTGGGGTGTGAGACGGGACGGTGTGGGGGGTGTGGGGATGTGCTGATCCTGGGGTGTGTGACGGGATGGTGTGGGGGGTGTGGGGATCTGCTGACCCTGGGTTTGTGTGACGGGATGGTGTGGGGGGTGTGGGGATGTGCTGACCCTGGGGGTGTGTGACGGGACGGTGTGGGGGGTGTGGGGATATGCTGACCCTGGGGGTGTGAGACGGGACGGTGTGAGGGGTGTGGGGATGTGCTGACCCTGGGGATGTGTGACGGGATGGTGTGGGGGGTGTGGAGATGTGCTGGGGAAGTGGGTGTGTGACGGGATGGTGTGGGGGGTGTGGGGATGTGCTGACCCTGGGGGTTTGAGACGGGATGGTGTGGGGATGTGCTGACCCTTGGGGTGTGAGACGGGACGGTGTGGGGGGTGTGGGGATGTGCTGATCCTGGGGTGTGTGACGGAATGGTGTGGGGGGTGTGGGGATGTGCTGACACTGGGGGTGTGTGACGGGATGGTGGGGGTGTGGGGATGTGCTGACCTTGGGGGTGTGTGACGGGATGGTGTGGGGGGCGTGGGGCTGTGCTGGGGAAGGGGGTGTGTGACGGGATGGTGTGGGGGGTGTGGGGATGCGCTGGGGAAGGAGGTGTGTGACGGGATGGTGTGGGGGGGGTGTGGGAATGTGCTGACCCTGGGGGTCTGTGATGGGATGGTGGGGGGGGTGTGGGGATGTGTTGACCCTGGGGGTGTGAGACGAGACGGTGTGGTGGATTTGGGGATGTGCTGACCCTGAGCGTGTGTGACGGGATGGTATGGGGGGGTGTGGGGATGTGCTGACCCTGGGGGTGTGTGATGTGATGGTGTGGGGGGTGTGGGGATGTGATGACCCTGGGGGGTGTGTGACGGGATGGCATGGGGGGTGCGGGGATGTGCTGACCCTAAGGGTGTGAGACGGGATAGTGTGGGGATGTGCTGATCCTGGGGGTGTGTGACGGGATGGTGTGGGGGGTGTGGGGATGTGCTTTGGAAGGGGGTGTGTGACGTGATGGTGTGGGGGGTGTGGGGATGTGCTGACCCTGGGGGTGTGACGGGATGGCATGGGGGGTGTGGGGATGTGCTGTCCCTGAGGGTGTGAGACGGGATGATGTGGGGATGTGCTGACCCTGGGGGTGTGTGACGGGATGGTGTGGGGGGTGTGGGGATGTGCTTTGGAAGGGGGTGTGTGACAGGATGGTGTGGGGGGTGTGGGGATGTGCTGACCCTGGGGGTGTGTGACGGGATGGTGTGGGGGGTGTGGGGATGTGCTTTGGAAGGGGGTGTGTGACAGGATGGTGTGGGGGGTGTGGGGATGTGCTGACCCTGGGGGTGTGTGACAGGATCGTGTGGGGGGTGTGGGGATGTGCTGACCCTGGGGGTGTGTGACGGGATGGTGTGGGGATGTGCTGACCCTGGGGCTGTGAGACGGGACGGTGTGGGGGGTGTGGGGATGTGCTGACCCTGGGGGTGTGTGATTGGATGGTGTGGGGGGTGTGGGAAGTGCTGACCCTGGGGGTGTGAGACGGGATGGTGTGGGGATGTGCTGACCCTGGGGCTGTGAGACGGGACGGTGTGGAGGGTGTGGGGATGTGCTGACCCTGGGGGTGTGAGACGGGACGCTGTGGGGGGTGTGGGGATGTGCTGACCCTGGGGGTGTGTGACAGGATGGTGCGGGGGGTGTGGGGATGTGCTGGTGAAGGGGCACCCTCCAAGGGTCACCTCACCCACACGCTCTCGCAGCAGCCTAGCACACCCACAAGGCTCAGCACAGCAACCCTGACACAACAGGCCACAAGGAAACGAGACCCTTTCCTCCCTCCTTCCCACACAGACAGTCTTCCCAACTCCAGCCTCCAGACTCCAGGCCTTGGTCTTCAGGCCGTTGGGAAATCTGAGCTTCGACAGCTTGGCGAAGCAGAGTTAGAAATCAAACCTCAGCCAGCAAACTGAGCAGCTTGTTAAACAGGGGAAGTACACTGCCAGAATGTGCATTGCCTGAAGCTGCTGTGTACTAGGGATTAAATCTGATGTTGCCTTGGACCTTGACGCTGGTCAAAGTGGGGGGGTCACGGATCGGACCAGTACTCACCCGGACTGGATTCAGGTCAACGGATTGGACTGATCCCCACCCGGACTGGATTCAGGTCTGACGGATCGGACTGATGCCCACCCAGACTGCATTCAGGTCTGACGGATCGGACTGATCCCCACCCAGACTGCATTCAGGTCTGACGGATTGGACTGATCTCCACCCGGACTGGATTGAGGTCTGACGGATCGGACTGACCCCACCCGGAATGGATTCAGGTCTGACGGATCGGACTGACCCAACCCGGACTGGATTCAGGACTGATCCCCACCCGGACTGGATTCAGGTCTGACGGATGGGACTGATCCCCACCCGGACTGGATTCAGGTCTGACGGGTTGGACTGATCCCCACCTGGACTGGATTCAGGTCTGACGGATCAGATTGACCCCACCCGGACTAGATTCAGGTCTGACGCATCGGACTGATCCCCACCCGGACTGGATTCAGGTCTGACAGATTGGGCTGACCCCACCCGGACTGGATTCAGGTCTGACGGATCGGACTGACCCAACCCGGACTGGATTCAGGACTGACCCCACCCGGACTGGATTCAGGTCTGACGGATGGGACTGATCCCCACCCGGACTGGATTCAGGTCTGACGGGTTGGACTGATCCCCACCTGGACAGGATTCAGGTCTGACGGATCAGATTGACCCCACCCGGACTAGATTCAGGTCTGACGCATCGGACTGATCCCCACCCGGACTGGATTCAGGTCTGACAGATTGGGCTGACCCCACCCGGACTGGATTCAGGTCTGACGGATCGGACTGATCCCCACCCGGACTGGATTGAGGTCTGACGGATCGGACTCATTCCCACCCGGACTAGATTCAGGTCTGACAGATTGGGCTGACCCCACCCGGACTATATTCAGGTCTGACGGATCGGACTGATCCCCACCCGGACTGGATTCAGGTCTGACGGATCGGACTGATCCCCACCCGGACTGGATTGAGGTCTGACGGATGGGACTGATTCCCACCCGGACTGGATTCAGGTCTGACGGATTGAGCTGACCCCACCCGGACTATATTCAGGTCTGACGGATCGGACTGATCCGCACCCGGACTGGATTCAGGTCTGACGGATCGGACTGATCCGCACCTGGACTGGATTCAGGTCTGACGGATCGGACTGATCCCCACCTGGACTGGATTCAGGTCTGACGGATCGGACTGATTCCCACCTGGACTGGATTCAGGTCTGACGGATTGGGCTGACCCCACCCGGACTGGATTCAGGTCTGACGGATCGGACTGATCCCCACCCGGACTGGATTGAGGTCTGACGGATCGGACTGATTCCCACCCGGACTGGATTCAGGTCTGACGGATTGGGCTGACCCCACCCGGACTATATTCAGGTCTGACGGATCGGACTGATCCCCACCCGGACTGGATTCAGGTCTGATGGATCGGACTGATCCCCACCTGGACTGGATTCAGGTCTGACGGATTGGACTGATTCCCACCCGGACTGGATTCAGGTCTGACGGATTGGGCTGACCCCACCCGGACTGGATTGAGGTCTGACGGATTGGGCTGACCCCACCCGGACTGGATTGAGGTCTGACGGATCGGACTGATCCCCACCCGGACTGGATTCAGGTCTGACGGATCGGACTGATTCCCACCCGGACTGGATTCAGGTCTGACAGATTGGGCTGACCCCACCCGGACTATATTCAGATCTAACGGATCGGACTGATCCCCACCCGGACTGGATTCAGGTCTGACGGATTGGGCTGACCCCACCCGGACTGGATTCAGGTCTGACGGATCGGACTGATCCCCACCCGGACTGGATTCAGGTCTGACGGATCGGACTGATCCCCACCCGGACTGGATTCAGGTCTGACGGATCGGACTGATCCCCACCTGGACTGGATTCAGGTCTGACGGATCGGACTGATTCCCACCCGGACTGGATTCAGGTCTGACAGATTGGGCTGACCCCACCCGGACTATATTCAGGTCTGACGGATCGGACTGATCCCCACCCGGACTGGATTCAGGTCTGACGGATCGGACTGATCCCCACCCGGACTGGATTCAGGTCTGACAGATTGGGCTGACCCCACCCGGACTGGATTCAGGTCTGATGGATTGGGCTGACCCCACCCGGACTGGATTCAGGTCTGACGGATCGGACTGATCCCCACCCGGACTGGATTCAGGTCTGACGGATCGGACTGATCCCCACCCGGACTGGATTCAGGTCTGACGGATCGGACTGATCCCCACCTGGACTGGATTCAGGTCTGACGGATCGGACTGATCCCCACCCGGACTGGATTCAGGTCTGACAGATTGGGCTGACCCCACCCGGATTGGATTCAGGTCTGATGGATCAGACTGATCCCCACCCGGACTGGATTCAGGTCTGACGGATTGGTCTGACCCCACCCGGACTGGATTCAGGTCTGACGGATTGGGCTGACCCCACCCGGACTGGATTCAGGTCTGACGGATCAGACTGATCCCCACCCAGACTGCATTCAGGTCTGACGGATCAGACTGGTGCCCAGCTGGACTGGACTCTGGACACTGAATGAGGAGGTGAGTTTCCTCAGCCTGTGGCAGCTGAAACAGGACTGTACTCCAGTGGGAGCAGCTCTGTTGTCTGGTGTCACACTGTCGTCCAGCTCCACCAGAGCTGAACGAAAAGGTGGATGCGTGGGTCTGTAACTTTGCAGATGATGCAAACATCAGTGGCATTGTTTGTGTATAAGCGTCGAAGATCGCCGAAGGACACAATGGGATATCGACCTGTGTCAGATATGGCCAGAGAGATGGCAGAAAGAGTTTAATCCAGGCCAAAGTGAGATGAGGCACTCTGGGAGGTGAAATGTAAACGTACAGGAGCCGGTTAATGACAGGACTGTCCACAGCAGTGAGGTACAGAGGGATCTTGGGGTGCACCGGTCGATAGAGTGGTGAAGGAGGGATGTGATACAGCCTGGCCTGCTGAGTTTCTCCAGTGCTTTGTGTGTGTTGCATATGATCCAGCTGCCTTTACTAGTTGGGTAACCGAGTTCAAGAGTGGGAATGTTACGATGCAGCTCTGTTAGACTCTGGTTAGGCTGCGTCTGGAGAATCGCCGACAGTCCTTGTCGTCCCATTAGATTCAAGATTGAAGATTGATTAATGTTACTTCCTGTGCACAAAATTCAAAATAACGAGGGCATGAAATAACAGGATAAAGAGTCTTTAAAGTCAGATCATCGGTTGTGTTGAACACTAGGGTTAGAACGAGTGGTTATCCCCTTTTGTTCAACAGCCTGATGGTTGAGGGGTAGTAACTGTTCCTGAACCTGGTGGTGTGAGTCCTGAGACTCCTGTACCTTCTACCTGATGGCAACAGTGAGAAAAGAGCACGGCCTGGGGGGTGAGGATCTCTGATGATGGATGCTGCTTTTCTACGGCAACGTTTCCTGTAGATGTGCTCAATGGTTGGGAGGGGTTTACCTGGGATGTACTGGGCCCAATCCACTACCTTTTGTAGGATTTTCTGCTCAACGTCATTGGTGTTCAAGTACCAGGGCGTAACGCAGCCAGTCAGCACACTTTCCACCACACAGCTACAGGAGTTTGCCAAGGGTTTCGATGACATGACGGACCTCCACACACTCCTGAGGAAGGAGAGACTCTGTCGTGCTTTCTTCGCAATAATAGGTCCTCTGAGATGGTGTCCCAGGAATTTTAAGTTACTGACCCGCTCCACCTCTGATCCCCCGGTGATTACTGTCTCCTGGACCTCAGGCTTCCCTCTGCTGAAGTCTACAGTCAGTCCCTTGGTCTCCTTACAAGGAGGATGCAATAATTATTACAGAAAAAAACCCTTAGAAGATGAAGAACACCATAATAATAATAATGACTTTCAAACACACAATAAATATAAATACCTAAAATAGCTTATTTACATTGGGGATGATTGGCCGTTTGGAAGCTTGGTTGATTGCTGAGCTGGAGAAATGTCCAAAAAGCTCATTTACGATCGATAGATTGTTTGTGTGTCCATGAAGTGTCCCCAGGCTCAACGTAAGGCGACTGAGGGGAAACAATAAAGTAGCGGTGGGGTTGGTGGCTGGAGGTGTTGATCAGACTTTTCTGCTTGGGGAAAGTGACTGTTTTTGAGTCTGGTGGTCCTGGTGTGGATGCTTTGTGGTTAGGAGTGGGACAGGCAGTCCGTGAGCAGGGTAGGTGTGTTCGTGATGTTACTGGCCCTTTCCCGGCACCTTTCTTCATACAGATTTCTGTA